>NC_092739.1:171788560-172021231 GCF_047496795.1 Chiloscyllium punctatum
GTGCGATGATTAAACCATGTCCCGGTAACAGGCGCGGTGATTAAACGCTGCCCCGGTAACGGGCGCGGTGATTAGACACAACTGAAGTGACATCAGTAGTCAGGAGAGTAGGAGCAGCTCAGTCCCCTTCCTGTTACTCAGCTGAGTACAGTCAGTGAGCTGTGGCTGGGACACAGAGACTGATGCTGATTAATGCTGACAGAACATTTACCTTTTTGGCCTCTTTGAGTTGCCGTTGGAGCTCATTCTGCTGTTCCTGCATCTTCTGTTTCCATTCCTGCAGCTGCTCAAACTGTATCTTGAACTTCTCCAGCTCTTTCAGTTTGGCTCGGTCCTCATTTCTCTTCATTTTTAAAGTTTCCAGTTTCTCTTCAAGATCCTTCACCTGGGTTCGGAGAGTCTCCTCTTCCTAGAAACAGGAGGCACCAATGAAAACCTTTGTCTTCACCTTGAGCTAGCCCCAGGTGCTGCAGAAATGGCAGTCATCAGTTATCAACAATAAGACAGAGCCAGTAGCTGCAGGGTGTTTGAATTTTCAGAAAGCTTTTGTTAGGGTTGGTCAGAAGAAGTTAGTGGGAAAGTTTAAAGAACATGGGACAACTGTTAGTATACTGGCCTGGACTGAGAATTCGTTGGCAGACAGGAAACAGAAATCAATGGGTCTTTTTCTGAGCGTTGGGCAGTGATTAGTGGGGTACCACAAACATCAGTTCACACAGTTCCAACATTGCCAAGTTGTCTGACAACACAAAACTGGGTGGGACTGTGAATTGGGAGAAGAGGAAAGGAGCGCTCATGGGGATTTCAACATGGAGTGAGTGGGCACACACCTGGCAGATGTACTTCAGTGTGAAAATCAGACAGGCACACCTTTATTTCAGTGTATCTGATGAAGGGTCACTGGGTCTGAAACATCAATTCTGCTTTCTCCCCACACAGGAGGCCAAACCTGCTGAGTTTTTCCAGCAATTTCAGTTTTTGTTTCTGATTTCCAGCAGCGGCAGATCGTTGGCTTCTTTCATCACTTACATGGTGATGTTAGGACCAGTGGATAGAGGGTTTTGGGTATTCGGGTACACCAGTCAATGAAAATAGACAGGCAGCTGCAGCAAATCCCCTTCATTGCAGGAGCACCTGAGCTGAGGAACGGGGATGTCTTACTGCAGTTATTATCTGGATACCTAAAAAGGGATATATTTATCACAGGGGGAATACGGTGGAGGGTCATTTGGCTGATAATTGAACAACTGGACTCTCCTTAGGAGAAACTGGTTCAACTGAGCACCTATTCACTGGAGCTGAGCTGGATGGGCTGAGATATGACTGCAATCTATAAAAGTCTAACAGAGCTGGACCGACAACATGAAAAACAAGAGCAAGAGCAGGTCAGTTGTTTTTTTCATAATTAAGAGCAGGAAGCACGGATTCACATTTCAACTCAGCAAGAGCTCGGGTTTCATCATCAATCAATACTTTTGTGTTTATTATAGAGTGTGGTGCTGGAAAAACACAGCAGGCCAGGCAGCATCCAAGGAGCAGGAGAATCGACGTTTCGGGCATAAGCCCTTCTTCAGGAATCAGGCTTATGCCCGAAACGTCGATTCTCCTGCTCCTCGGATACTGCCTATACTGCTGTGTTTTTCCAGCACCACATTTTTCAACTCTGGTCTCCAGCATCTGCAGTCCTCACTTTCTCTCTCTCATTAGAGAAACCGGGCTGATCGTTTCAAACTAACTCTAATATAGAGAAAGCACACTCTTGGTCACATTAATGTACAGTGAAGATGAGGAGGAATTCTCTTCCACAGAGAGTTGAGGTGGCTGTCTCACGAATGGGCAGTAGGATGTTCTCTCATTCCCAACTGTGGATGGATTTGGGGTGAAGGCACAGATCAGGCCCCATTCTCACTGATTAGCCGGACAGGTTTCACCAGTGGAATGGTATCCTGCTATTCCGATGTTACAGCTGCAATCGCCCCACTACAGCCACACACACACACAAAGGGGTTTTCAGTTCACTCTCAGTATCTGCAATGTGAGTTCCAGACAGGGGTAGATTTAATAGAGCTGGGACAGGGAGAATTCACTGTGCAGCAGTGACATTAACTCCATCATCAATGCTTACTGACCTTGGGAGAGAGCAGAGGAGGTGCCATCGGTGAGGGCAGTCCAGTTGGTGTAGGGATGATTGGAGCAGCAAGTGGAGTCTGTGCTGGGGTACTGGGCTCACTGCTGCTGGGCTCCCCACCAGATGGGGACGGTGTCAGGGAAGTCCCACTTGAACCAGTCGTCCTGGTGGACTGAAAGAGAAAACTCACCAATTACTGAGGCGGAACAAACCTCCTCCCCAGCAGCCCCACCCATTGCTCAGCCCCAGACCCAGCTTTCCAAAAACCATCGCGACTTAGCAGCCTTTATGACTCCAGCTGTTTATTTTTGCGCTTTTATAAAATATTTGGGCTGAAATGGGACAGAATTGTTTTTAAAAGGTGCTTGAAGGGATTGCAGCATGTTTAGAGAAACAAAGAGCCGAACAATCATAGCAAGTTTTGTGTTAATAATTGATTGTATAAACAGGGACTAAACCAGCTACCGTGATGGGGTACTGTGTAGATGTGTGTGATACAGCTGTATCTGGGTGGGAACTGAAAGGTGACTAGTCTAGGAAGTAGTGACAGAGGAACAACAAAATCTTTCAGTCCACCAACAACTGTCTGACTAGTTCACAGGTGACTCAACAGCCTGGGGCTATGAACAAAACAGAACAGAATGGACTGACCTCCAGCAACATTGAAGCTTGCAATCACTGGTCTCTGCAGTCAACACCCACATTAAACTGAAGGAAATGAATGCATCTTTCCTTCAGTAGTTGTTGCAAACTGCGACTTAATGTTAAGATGACTGAACATCATAGTTTACCACAACTAGTAAGTCAAAGACCTTACAGAAGTGAACAAGCCCACTTATCTCTCTTTGGTATCAACCACACAGGGAGGTGTCTGAGAAACACCAACCTGACCAGCACAGCAAGCATCAGTATCATCACAACATTTCAGGAATAGGAATCAACAAACTGCCTGCTACTTTGAGAACATAGAACATAGAACAATACAGCGCAGTACAGGCCCTTTGGCCCTCGAAGTTGCGCCGATCCAAGCCCACCTAACCTACACTAGCCCACTATCCTCCATATGCCTATCCAATGCCCGTTTAAATGCCCATAAAGAGGGAGAGTCCACCACTGATACTGGCAGGGCATTCCATGAACTCACAACCCGCTGAGTAAAGAATTTACCCCTAACATCTGTCCTATATCTACCCCCCCCTTAATTTAAAGCTATGCCCCCTCGTAATAGCTGACTCCACACACAGAAAAAGGTTCTCACTGTCAACCCTATCTAATCCCCTAATCATCTTGTACACCTCTATCAAGTCACCCCTAAACCTTCTTTTCTCCAATGAAAACAGCCCCAAGTGCCTCAGCCTTTCCTCATAGGATCTTCCTACCATACCAGGCAACGTCCTGGTAAACCTCCTCTGCACCCGTTCCAGTGCCTCCACATCCTTCCTATAGTATGGCGACCAAAACTGCACACAATATTCCAGATGCGGCCGCACCAGAGTCTTATACAACTGCAACATGACCTCAGGACTCCGGAACTCAATTCCTCTCCCAATAAAAACCAGTACGCCATATGCCTTCTTCACCACACTATTTACCTGGGTGGCAACTTTCAGAGATCTGTGTACATGGACACCAAGATCCCTCTGCTCATCCACACGACCAAGTAGTCTACCATTAGCCCAGTAATCCATCTTCTTGTTACTCCTACCAAAGTGAATGACTTCACACTTAGCTACATTGAACTCCATTTGCCACCTTACTGCCCAGCTCTGCAGCTTATCTATATCCCGCTGTAACCTGCCACATCCTTCTTCGCTGTCCACCACTCCACCGACTTTCGTATCATCCGCAAACTTGCTCACCCAACCTTCTAACCCTTCCTCCAGGTCATTTATAAAAATGACAAACAGCAATGGTCCCAAAACAGATCCTTGTGGAACACCGCTAGTAACTGCACTCCAAGATGAACCTATACCATCAACTACTACCCTCTGTCTCCTTCCAACCAGCCAATTCCTAATCCAAACTTCTAATGCACCCTCAATGCCATACCTCCGTAGTTTTTGCATTAGCCTGCCATGGGGTACCTTATCGAACGCCTTACTAAAATCCATATACACCACATCTACTGCTTTACCCTCGTCCACTTCCTTGGTCACCTTCTCAAAGAATTCAATAAGGTTTGTGAGGCACGACCTGCCCTTCACAAAACCATGCTGACTATCCTTGATCACATTATTCCTATCCAGATGTTCATAAATCCTATCCCTTACAATTCTCTCTAAGACTTTGCTCACAACAGAAGTGATATAATTACTAGGATTATCCCTACTCCCCTTCTTGAACAAGGAGACCACATTCGCTATCCTCCAGTCTTCTGGCACTATTCCTGTAGACAACGAGGACATAAAAATCAAGGCCAATGGCTCTGCAATCTCCTCCCTAGCTTCCCAGAGGATCCTAGGATAAATGCCATCCGGCCCAGGGGACTTATCTATTTTCACCCTTTCCAGAATTTCCAACACCTCTTCCCTACTTACCTCAAAGCCATCCATTCTAATTAATTGTGACTCAGTATTCACATCGGCAACAATGTCCTGTTCCTGAGTGAATACTGACGAAAAGTATTCATTCAGTGTCTCCCCAATCTCTTCAGCCTCCACACACAACTTCCCACTACTGTCCTTGACTGGACCTATTCCTACCCTGGTCATTCTTTTATTCCTGACATACCTATAGAAAGCCTTAGGGTTTTCCCTAATCCTAACAACTAAGGACCTTTCACGTCCCCTCCTTGCTGCTCTTAGCTCTCTCTTTACATCCTTCCCGGCTACCTTATAACTCTCAATCGTCCCAACTGAACCTTCACGCCTCATCTTTACATAGGCCGCCCTCTTCCCTTTCACAAGGGATTCCAATTCCTTATTAAACCACGGCTCCCTCACACGACCCTTTCCTTCCTGCCTGACAGGTACATACTTATCAAGGACACTCAATAACTTATAACCTACTTCTAATTCCCTTTTATATGCAGACACTCTTAGAGTCCTTTACCCAGACAGGCCCGCGCCCCTTACCCAGACGGTTTCAAATAGAACAGAATCCATACAGCTTGGAAACAGGCTCTTTGGCCCAATAAGTCCATACCGACCCTTTGAAGAACGCCCCACCTAGACCTATTCCCCTAGCCTTGCATTCCCATGGCTAATCCACCCTATCCTGCACATCTTTGGATTGTTGGAGGAAACCGGAGCACCCGGAGGAAACCCACGCAGACACGGGGAGAACGTGCAAACTCCACACAGTCAGTTGCCTGAGGCGGGAATTGAACCCAGGTCTCTGGCACTGTGAGGCAGCAGTGCTAACCACTGTGCCACCATGCTGCCTGGTTTCTAACTGTTTACCTATGCGGCTTATAACTATTTACCTATAGCTGGAGTTTAATTCTGTGTTAAACGATAATCTTTGTTTCGGACACAAATCCGATCCGACTCTTCGATCAACATGGGTCTGAGAAATGGAAACTGGGGAATTGTGTGTACTGACTTTATAATCTTGAACTTTTGAGAAGACTCTGGAGATAGACAGGGGTGTTTCCAGTGAGTAATCCCAGTGGGTGGTGTTAAAACAGAATGATATAGGAGGCCACATAGCCACCTGATGCTTTCTGTTTCCCTCAGAGATCTGGGGATGCTTGCCTTCAAGTAATGATCCACTTCTGAATATTTCTATCGAATCTGCTTTCAGACAGCTCATATCCTCATTCTGACTCGAGTTGTACTTTCACTCACCATGCCTTCAGGCAATGGAAACAGCTCACCTCGGAAAACCCAACAACCCTAACACTGCTCACACGGAGACATCACCAATTCTCCAACTTCTCGACAGACCTCAAGCTTACCATCTTTCCTATCCTCCTGGGTGCCTAGGAATGTTCTAATGCTCCGTAAAAAGCACTTCCAAAAATCTTAGCTGACACAAAACCTGCTGTGAACTGAGAGAAGGATGAAGAGAAGCATGAGGTATCATATTTGACAGGAAGGATTAATAGTGGATTTATTAGCCCAATGGTAAAGATTGTGCAGGAACAGAGGGAATTGCATTAATTTCTGAGGGAGCTAGGACAGACTGAGAGTGTGCTTAGTAAAATGTACCGAATTCTGGGTTCATAAACAGAGGTATTGTAAACAAATGTAAAGACGTTCTGCTGAAAGAGAGAGTGTGAGCTTCATGTAGATACTGTTTTCATACAGTGAACAAGAGGCCATTTGGCCTTAAGCCTATGGAATAAGATCGTGGCTAAACTGATGTCAATCCCAACTCGACATTCCTGCATATTCCCAGTAACCTTTCAACCCCCTTAGTCAACAAGAATCTATTAACCTCTGCCTAAAAGATTCTGCATCCACTGACCTTTGGGGAGGGAATTCCAAAAAAATCTCAATGATCAAAGATCACTGAAAATATCTTTCTTCATCTGTTTGAAATGAGAGACCCCTTGTTTGTAAACAGTGCCTCTAAATTCAACCTTCTCCCAGAACAGGAAACATTCCTTTCTTGCCCCAGTCAATCAGGCCCCTCTGGATTTTATGTTTCAATAAGATCTCACTGACTCTTCTAAACTGCAGAGAGTACAGACCAAGCCTGCACCATAGCCACTGACCAGCTCAATGCCTTTGACGTTTTAAACATGTGCAAACATCTGATCCCAAAATGTTCCGACTATTCTGTCTCCTAAGTATGTTCCGATATTATCATCTGTAACTATGAAATAATATTCCTACTCAGTCTCAGCCCCCCTGCACCCCAGGCTCCACAAGATGGTCTCATTCTCCGCTTGGGGACCCTGCAGCCTCTGGGACCCAACACTGACCTTAAGTCGTACAATCGAAGAGTTATACAGCACAGAAACAGATCCTTCAGTCTAACTTGTCCACGGCAATCAGATATCCAAAATTCATCTAGTCCCATTTATCAGCATTTGGCCCTTATCCCTTCCTAGTCATGCCTTTTAAATGTTGCAACTGTCCCATCCTCCACCAGTTAGTTCCTCTGGCAGCTCATTCCACACGTGTATTAGAACAACCCAGGCGATAACAGGCCTGGCTGTGGGCAGGGTAGAAAGGCAAGGAGGATCGTTACTGAACAATCTGTCCCTCCGTAAGATGTTTGACTATGCTCGACTTTTATTTCTTTATTCATTCCCAGGATCAGGGTGTCGCTGGCTAAACCAGCATTTACTGCCCATCCCTAATTACCCAGAGGGCAGATAAAAGTCAACCACATTGTTGTGGGCCTGGAGTCACATGTAGGTCAGACCAGACAAGGACACTGGCAACCCAGATGGGCTTTTCTGACAATTCACAAAGGATGCATGGTCATCATTACACCCCTAATTCCATAATTCTTTGTTTTTTGAATTCAAATTCTACCACCTGCCATAGTGGTATTTGAACCCAGGTCTCCAGAAGGTTATCTGGGTCTCTGGGTTAACAATGTAGTGGTAATATCACTGGACCATTGCCTCTGTCAGGGAGCTATGGGAGACAGGTTAGCAAGGTTTTACATCACATGGAGAGCTCGCCATTTGGATATAGAACTGGCTCAAAGGTAGAAGACAGAGGGTGGTGGTGGAGGGTTGTTTTTCAGACTGGAGGCCTGTGACCAGTGGAGTGCCACAAGGATCGGTGCTGGGCCCTCTACGTTTTGTCATTTACATAAATGATTTGGATGTGAACATAAGAGGTGCAGTTAGTAAGTTTGCAGATGACACCAAAATTGGAGGTGTAGTGGACAGCGAAGAGGTTTACCTCAGATTACAACAGGATCTGGACCAGATGGGCCAATGGGCTGAGAAGTGGCAGATGGAGTTTAATTCAGATAAATGTGAGGTGCTGCATTTTGGGAAAGTAAATCTTAGCAGGACTTATACACTAAATGGTAAGGTCCTAGGGAGTGTTGCTGAACAAAGAGACCTTGGAGTGCAAATTCATAGCTCCTTGAAAGTGGAGTTGCAGGTAGATAGGATAGTGAAGAAGGCGTTTGGTATGCTTTGGCCTAGCAGGGGTAAGCTGCAGTGACCAGGTCTCTGGCACGAGGTCCGGCTCTGAGGCTCAGAAGGGAAAGGGGGAGAGGAGGAGAGCGCCAGTTATAGGAGACTCTATAGTTAGAGGGACAGACAGGCGGTTCTGTGGACATGGGCGAGACTCTCGGATGGTTTGTTGCCTCCCGGGTGCTGGGGTCCGAGACATCTCGGTCCGTGTCTTCAGAATCCTTAAGGGGGAGGGTGTGCAGCCAGAAGTCGTGGTACACATTGGCACCAACGACATAGCTAGGAAGAGGGGTGGGGAGGTCATTCAGGAGCTCAGGGAGTTAGGCTGGAAGCTAAAAGCTAGGACAGACAGAGTCGTCATCTCTGGGTTGTTGCCGGTGCCACGTGACAGTGAGGCAAGGAATAGGGAGAGAGTGCAGTTGAACACGTGGCTGCAAGGATGGTGTAGGAGGGAGGGCTTCAGGTATTTGGACAATTGGACTGCATTCTGGGGAAGGTGGGATTTGTATAAGCAGGACGGGTTGCACCTGAACCAGAAGGGCACTAATATCCTGGGGGGTAGGTTTGCTAGCACTCTTCGGGGGATGGGATCCGGACTTGTAGTCCAGCAAGTAGGTTAGCTGTTTTTCAGGATGTCCAAGACTGTAGGGAGGCTGTGGAGAAGGTAGCACTGACAGGGATTACTTGCGGACACAGAGATGGGCTCAAGTGTATATACTTCAACGCAAGGAGTATCAGAAATAAGGTGGGTGAACTTGAGGCATGGATCGGTACCTGGGACTACGATGTTGTGGCCATCACGAAAACATGGATAGATGAGGGACAGGAATGGTTGTTGGAGGTTCCTGGTTACAGATGTTTCAGTAAGATTAGGGAGGGTGGTAAAAAAGGAGGGGGGGGTGGCATTGTTAATTAGAAATGGTATAACGGCTGCAGAAAGGAAGTTTGAGGGGGATCTGCCTCGGGAGGTAGTATGGGCTGAAGTCAGAAATAGGAAAGGTGCAGTCACCTTGTTGGGTGTTTACTATAGGTCCCCCAATAGCAGCAGAGATGTGGAGAAACAGATTGGGAAACAGATTTTGGAAAGGTGCAGAAGCCACAGGGTCGTAGTCATGGGCGACTTCAACTTCCCAAATATTGATTGGAAGCTCTTTAGATCAAGTAGATTGGATGGGGCAGTGTTTGTGCAGTGTGTCCAGGAAGCTTTTCTAACTCAGTATGTAGATTGTCCGACCAGAGGGGAGGCCATATTGGATTTGGTACTCGGTAATGAACCGGGACAAGTGATGGGCTTGTTAGTGGGTGAACATTTTGGTGATGGCGACCACAATTCTGTGACTTTCACTTTGGTTATGGAGAGAGATAGGTGCATGCAACAGGGTAAGCTTTACAATTGGGGGAAGGGTAAATACAATGCTGCAAGACAGGATTTGAGGAGCATAAGTTGGGAGCATAGGCTGTCAGGGAAGGATGTCGTTGAAACGTGGAACTTTTTCAAGGAGCAGATAAGATGTGTCCTTGATATGTATGTACCTATCAGGCAGGAAAGAAATGGTCGTGTGAGGGAGCCTTGGTTGATGAGGGAGGTTGAATGTCTAGTAAAGAGGAAGAAGGAGGCTTACATAAGGTTGAGGAAACAGGGTCCAGACAGAGCAGTGGAGGGATACAGGATAGACAGAAGGGACCTGAAGCAAGGGATTAGGAGAGCTAAGAGAGGGCATGAAAAATCCTTGGCGGGTAGGATCAAGGATAACCCCAGGGCCTTTTATGCGTATGTGAGAAACATGAGAATGACGAGAACGAGGGTAGGTCCGATCAAGGACAGTAGTGGGAGACTGTGTATTGAGTCAGAAGAGATAGGAGAGGTCTTGAATGAGTACTTTTCTTCGGTATTTACAAATGAGAGGGACCGTATTGTTGAAGAGGAGAGTGTGAAACGGACTGTTAAGCTAGAAGAGATACTTGTTAGGAAGGAAGATGTGTTGGACATTTTGAAAAACTTGAGGATAGACAAGTCCCCCGGGCCTGATGGGATATATCCTAGGATTATGTGGGAAGCAAGAGAGGAAATTGCAGAGCCGTTGGCAATGATCTTTTCGTCTTCACTGTCAAGAGGGGTGATACCAGGGGACTGGAGAGTGGCGAATGTTGTGCTCCTGTTCAAAAAAGGGAATAGGGATAACCCCGGGAATTACAGGCCAGTTAGTCTTACTTCGGTAGTAGGCAAAGTAATGGAAAGGGTACTGAGGGATAGGATTTATGAGTAACTGGAAAGATACTGCTCGATTAGGGACAGCCAGCACGGATTTGTGAGGGGTAGGTCTTGCCTTACAAGTCTTATTGAATTCTTCGAGGAGGTGACCAAGCATGTGGATGAGGGTAGAGCAGTGGATGTAGTGTACATGGATTTTAGTAAGGCATTTGATAAGGTTCCCCATGGTAGGCTTATGCGGAAAGTCAGGAGGCATGGGATAGAGGGAAATTTGGCCAGTTGGATAGAAAACTGGCTAACCGGTCGAAGGCAGAGAGTGGTGGTAGATGGCAAACATTCAGCCTGGAGCCAGTTACAAATGGAGTTCCGCAGGGATCAGTTCTGGGTCCTCTGCTGTTTGTAATTTTTATTAATGACTTGGAAGAGGGAGTCGAAGGGTGGGTCAGTAAATTTGCAGACGATATGAAGATTGGTGGAGTTGTGGATAGTGAGGAGGGCTGTTGTCGGCTGCAAAGGGACTTAGATATGATGCAGAGCTGGGCTGAGGAGTGGCAGATGGAGTTCAACTCTGTCAAGTGTGAGGTTGTCCATATTGGAAGGACAAATAAGAATGCGGAATACAGGGTTAACGGTAGGGTTCTTAGTAAGGTGGAGGAAGAGGGATCTTGGGGTCTATGTTCATAGATCTTTGAAAGTTGCCACTCAGGTGGATAGAGTTTGTAAGAAGGCCTATGGTGTATTAGCGTTCATGAGCAGAGGGATTGAATTCAAAAGTCGTGAAGTGATGTTGCAGCTGTACAGGACCTTGGTAAGGCCACATTTGGAGTACTGTGTGCAGTTCTGGTCGCCTCACTTTAGGAAAGATGTGGAAGCTTTGGAGAGGGTGCAGAGGAGATTTACCAGGATGTTGCCTGGAATGGAGAATAGGTCGTACGAGGATAGGTTGAGAGTGCTAGGCCTTTTCTCATTGGAACAGCGAAGGATGAGGGGTGACTTGATAGAGGTTTATAAGATGATCAGGGGAATAGATAGGATAGTCAGAGACCTTTTCCCCGGGTACAACAGAGTGTTACAAGGGGACATAAATTTAAGGTGAAAGGTATGGGGGGATGTCAGGGGTGGGTTCTTTACCTAGAGAGTGGTGGGGGCATGGAATGCTTTGCCTGTGGGAGTGGCAGAGTCAGAATCATTGGCGACCTTTAAGTGGCAATTGGATAGGTACATGGATAGGTGCTTAAGCTAGGACAAATGTTCGGCACAACATCGTGGGCCGAAGGGCCTGTTCTGTGATGTATTGTTCTATGTTCTATGTTTCCTTTATTGGTCAGAATATCGAGTACAGGAGTTGGAAGGTCATGTTGCGGCTGTACAGGACGTTGTTAAGCCACTGGTCTCCTTCCTATCAGAAAGATGTTGTGAAACCTGAAAGGGTTCAGAAAAGATTTACAAGGATGTTGCCAGGGTTGGAGCTACAGTGAGAGGCCGAACAGGCTGGGGCTGTTCATTTCCAGACATTTCGTCACTTTACTCGGTAACATCTTCAGTGGGCCTCAGGTGAAACAATGCTGAAAATTCCTGCTTTCTATTTATATGTTTGGATTTCTTTGGGCTGAAGCGTCGGAGGCTGAGTGGTGACCTTATAAAGGTTGTCTAAATCATGAGGAGAGATGGAGTGAATAGCCAAGGTCTTTTCCCTGGGGTCGGGGAGTCCACAACTAGAGGGCATAGGTTTAGGGTGAGAGGGGAAAGATATAAAAGGGACCTAAGGGGCAACTTTTTCACACAGAGGGTGGTACATGTATGGAACGAGCTGCCAGAGGATGTGGTGGAGTCTGGTTCAATTACAACATTTAAAAGGCATCTGGATGGGGACATGAATCGGAAGGGTTTGGAGGGGTATGGGCCTGGTGCTTGCAGGCGGGGTTAGATTAATTTCGGAGAACTGGTCGGCAAAGGTGAGTTGGACAGAAGGATCTGTTTCTGTGCTGTATATCTCTATACCTCTACTGGCAATGCTGTGGTGAACCACACAATCAGATGGTGGGGTTGGCATTTCAGTGATAAACCCTGCAGTCCCCTGCCAGCTGCTGGTCAAATGTGAAGGCACTGTCTCTCTGTCCCTGCACTGTTGCTGTCAGTTATAACTGCAGGACACAATGCTGACACCAGTGTTTCGGAACTGAAGCATGATGTTCAGCTGCAATCACTTCATTTTTCTGCAAACTGTGGTCAGCTGGGTGGGTTACTGGGCAGTTCGGGGCGTCGACAGGTACTGGGCAGTTCGGGGCGTCGACAGGTACTGGGCAGTTCGGGGCGTCGACAGGTACTGGGCAGTTCGGGGCGTCGACAGGTACTGGGCAGTTCGGGGCGTCGACAGGTACTGGGCAGTTCGGGGCGTCGACAGGTACTGGGCAGTTCGGGGCGTCGACAGTTATTGGGCAGTTCGGGACGTCGACAGTGACTGGGCAGTTCGGGGCGTCGACAGTGACTGGGCTGTTCGGGACTTTGCCTAATTGCTGAAGATGTTTTGTTGCCCACACTGACTGAGTGTTCATGTTAATATCTAGTATCAGATTCACCTTCCTGTGCAACATCATTGACATTTTGGGTTTCCCTTCCCTACATCATGAAGGACAGTGCCGAATCTCTCTCAGCAGCAAAACCAAAACCCTGGAAGGACTCTTCTGCCCAGTACCACTTCCACAAAGTATTGACACCAAACCTTCCAGCCTAACATTTCAGAATTACAAGAATTAGAATTCCTGCAGTGTGGAAACATGCCCTTCGGCCCAACAAGTCCTCTGAAGAGTAACCCATCCAGAACCATTTCCTTGCCCTATATTTATCCCTGACTAATGCCCCTAACACTACGGGCAATTTCCCATGGCTAATTCGTTGACCTGCACATCTTTGGACTGTGGGAGGAAACTGCAGCACCCAGAGAAAACCCACGCAGACACGGGGAGAATGTGCAAACTTCTCACAGACACGGGGAGAATGTGTAAACTCCACACAGACACCATTTTCTTATATTAAACAGAATGTTCCCACCAGCCACCTCTTCCCCGCAGACCTGTGACCTCATGATCCCTCGGACTCTGAGCAACACAGGAAGATAGGACTGTAGAATGCCGGGGGGAGTGTCTGGCCTTGCAAACCAGCTCTGCAATTCAGGAAGATCATGGTGCACCTTATCCACAGGTATTGCCATTACAATAATATTGCTCGACTAGTCATTCACGACCTCAGGCTAATGTTCTAGGGACCTGTGCTCAAATCCCAGTGCAGCAGATGGTGAAACTTGAACTTCACTGTTTTTATTGAATTCAACACCCGTCTCACAAAGACCAAGAAAGCATTGTCAATTGTTTAGCTAAGAGCCATCAGGGAAGTTTACATTTCAATCCAGAGCCACATCTCTGTTTCTTAACCACCTTCTGAACAAACCACTCAGTTCCACCAAACCATAACAAAAGCTGAAACAAATAAAACAAAGTTGTGGATGCTGGAGACCTGTCACAGACAAAAACAATAACAAAAACTGCTGGAGAAACTCAGCAGGTGTGGAAGCATCTGTGGAGGGAAAGCAGTGTTAATGTTTCAAGTCTCTCTTTGAGTTACTCTTATTCAGAATGTGTAATGGAAAGAAATCACTAAGAAATAAAACTAGACCAACTGAACACTGCCCCAGGCACTGGAACCCTACAAAGGCAGCCTTACCGAAACGTGAGGGCTCATGCCAAAACTGGGAGACCTGTTTCACAGACCAGCCAAACAACAGAGTGGCATAGCTCAAAACCATGGACCCTCACCATGGCCCTGAACAGTGTAAAAAATAAACTTTTATATACTATTTTTCCTGCAAAAATGACAATATTCCATCTGCTTTCTCAATCACTTGCTCTATCTGCATAATTTGGAGATGGTGGAGTTAAACTAGGGTGGACAAAGTTAAAAATCACACAACACCAGGAAATAGTCCAACAGGTTTATGTGAAAGCACGAGCTTCTGAAGCGCTGCTCCTTCAGGTGGTTGTGGAGTATTGATTGGAAGCTCCAAATATTGATTGGAAGCTCTTTAGATCAAGTAGATTGGATGGGGCAGTGTTTGTGCAGTGTGTCCAGGAAGCTTTTCTAACGCAGTATGTAGATTGTCCAACCAGAGGGGAGGCCATATTCGATTTGGTACTCGGTAACGAACCGGGACAAGTGGTGGGCTTGTTAGTGGGTGAACATTTTGGTGATGGCGACCACAATTCTGTGACTTTCACCTTGGTTATGGAGAGAGATAGGTGCGCACAACAAGGAAGTTTTTACAATTGGGGGAAGGGAAATTACGATGCTGTAAGACAGGATTTGAGGAGCATACGTTGGGAGCATAGGCTGTCAGGGAAGGATGTGGTGGAAATGTGGGACTTTTTCAAGGAGCAGATACGACGTGTCCTTGATATGTATGTACCGATCAGGCAGGAAAGAAATGGTCGTGTGAGGGAGCCTTGATTGACGAGGGAGGTTGAATGTCTAGTAAAGAGGAAGAAGGAGGCTTACATAAGGTTGAGGAAACAAGGTTCAGACAGAGCAGTGGAGGGATACAGGATAGCCAGAAGGGACCTGAAGAAAGGGATTAGGAGAGCTAAGAGAAGGCATGAAAAATCCCTGGCGGAAAGGATCAAGGATAACCCCAAGGCATTCTATGCGTATGTGAGAAACCTGAGAATGACGAGAACGAGGGTAGGTCCGATCAAGGACAGTGGTGGGAGACTGTGTATTGAGTCAGAAGAGATAGGAGAGATCTTGAACAAGTACTTCTCTTCAGTATTTACGAACGAGAGGGACCGTATTGTTGAAGAGGAGAGTGTGAAACGGACTGATAAGCTAGAAGAGATACCTGTTAGGAAGGAAGATGTGTGGGACATTTTGAACAACTTGAGGATAGACAAGTCCCCCGGGCCTGACGGGATATATCCTAGGATTATGTGGGAAGCAAGAGAGGAAATTGCAGTACCGTTGGCAATGATCTTCTCGTCTTCACTGGCAACTGGGGTGGTACCAGGGGACTGGAGAGTAGCGAATGTTGTGCCCCTGTTCAAAAAAGGGAATAGGGATAACCCCGGGAATTACAGGCCAGTTAGTCTTACTTCTGTGGTAGGCAAAGTAATGGAAAGGGTACTGAGGGATAGGATTTACGAGTATCTGGAAAGACACTGCTTGATTAGGGACAGCCAGCACGGATTTGTGAAGGGTAGGTCTTGCCTTACAAGTCTTATTGAATTCTTCGAGGAGGTGACCAAGCATGTGGATGAGGGTGGAGCAGTGGATGTAGTGTACATGGATTTTAGTAAAGCATTTGATAAGGATCCCCATGGTAGGCTTATGCGGAAAGTCAGGAGGCATGGGATAGAGGGAAATTTGGCCAATTGGATAGAAAACTGGCTAACCGGTCGAAGTCAGAGAGTGGTGGTAGATGGTAAATATTCAGCCTGGAGCCCAGTTACAAGTGGAGTTCCGCAGGGATCAGTTCTGGGTCCTCTGCTGTTTGTAATTTTTATTAATGACTTAGAGGAGGGAGTCGAAGGGTGGGTCAGTAAATTTGCAGATGATACAAAGATAGGTGGAGTTGTGGACAGTGAGGAGGGCTGTTGTCGGCTGCAGAGGGACTTAGATATGATGCAGAGCTGGGCTGAGGAGTGGCAGATGGAGTTCAACCCTGCCAAGTGTGAGGTTGTCCATTTTGGAAGAACAAATAAGAATGCGGAATACAGGGTTAATGGTAGGGTTCTTGGTCAGGTGGAGGAACAGAGGGATCTTGGGGTCTATGTACATAGATCTTTGAAGGTTGCCACTCAGGTGGATAGAGTTTGTAAGAAGGCCTATGGAGTATTCTCGTTCATTAGCAGAGGGATTGAATTCAAGAGTCGTGAGGTGATGTTGCAGCTGTACAGGACTTTGGTTAGGCCACATTTGGAGTACTGTGTGCAGTTCTGGTCGCCTCACTTTAGGAAAGATGTGGAAGCTTTGGAGAGGGTGCAGAGAAGATTTACCAGGATGTTGCCTGGAATGGAGAGTAGGTCTTACGAGGATAGGTTGAGAGTTCTCGGCCTTTTCTCGTTGGAACGGCGAAGGATGAGGGGTGACTTGATAGAGGTTTATAAGATGATCAGAGGAATAGATAGAGTAGACAGTCAGAAACTTTTTCCCCGGGTACAACAGAGTGTTACAAGGGGACATAAATTTAAGGTGAAGGGTGGAAGGTATAGGGGAGATGTCAGGGGTGGGTTCTTTACCCAGAGAGTGGTGGGGGCATGGAATGCGCTGCCCGAGGGAGTGGTAGAGTCAGATTCATTGGCGACCTTTAAGCGGCATTTGGATAGGTACATGGATGGGTGCTTAATCTAGGATAGAAGTTCGGCACAACATCGTGGGCCGAAGGGCCTGTTCTGTGCTGTATTGTTCTATGTTCTATGTTCTAAGATCATAAGACACAGAATTTATAGCAAAAGATTACACTGTAACCCTTTTGCTATGAATTCTGCGTCTTACGATCTTATATGCCACAACCAACTGATGAGGGGGGCAGCGCTCCGGAAGCTAGCACTTCCAAATAGTTGGATTGTAACCTGGTGTTGTGTGATTGTTAACTCTATCTGCATATAACATACTTCATGTCCAAAGGCACCCTGATCCCTCTAAGCCTGCAACAAGGGGAGGTGACAATCCAGTGGCAGTATCGCTGGTCTATTAATCCAGAGAGCCACGGCAGGTTCTGGGGACCTGGGTTGGAATCCTGCCACAGCAGATAGGAGAATTTGAATCCAATAAATATCTGGAATTAAGAGTCCAATGTGATCATGAAACCATTGTTGATTGTCGGAAAACCTATCTGGGTCACTAATGCCCTTAAGGGAAGGAAACTGCCAGCCTTCCCGGGTTTGGCCTCCACATGACTCCAGACCCAGAGCAATGTGACTCTTAACTGCCCTCTGGGCATTTTGGGATTAGCAATAAATGCTGGCTAAGCCAGCAACACCCTCATTCTGAGAGTGAATAATGTGGCTTTCTTTTAATTCGTCCTGCCAAAATGGTCAAATGCCACACTTGGCCATGACACCCCAGCTGCTGAATACTCACCCCGACATTTACACTCTTACATCCCTTTACAGACTCACTATTTCCTCAAAGTAACAAACCGACTTTCCCACCTACATCTCGTTCCCTCATTTAAATCCCTGACATAGATTCAAATGGGGAACACAAAAGGCTGAATAAACACTGTGGATCATAAAGGTGGGCACAAACAGCTGACCAGAAATGCTGCAGCTTGGTGTTAGGAGGAACTGGAGGAAATCGCTATTAGAAAGGAAATGATATCGGAGAAATTGATGCAATTAAAAGCTGATGAATCCCCAAAGGTCTGATAACCTATATCTCAGAGTACTTCAATCGAAGATTTCATAGCAGAGCACTTGGATAACAGTAACAGGATTGGGCAGAGTCAGCATGAATTTCTGAAAGGGAAATCACACTTGACAAATCTTCTGGAATTCTTCCAAGACACGACTCATAGAAGCCAGTAGATATGGTATATTTACACTCTCAGAAGGTTGTCAACAACGTCCCACATGACGACAGATTAATGTGCAAAATTCAAGTGGATGAGGTTGGAGAAAGTGGAGTTTGGAGCTGGATGGACCACTGGACAAAGAGTGAGAATAACTGGGTCTGTTTCTGAAAGGCAGGCAGTGGTTAGTGGGGTCCCACAGGGATCAATACTGGGACCTCAGCTATTCACTATATATGGTCCTGATTTAGACGAGGGAACTTAATACAGTATCTCCAAACCTGCAGATAATCCAAAACTGGGTGGGAGGGTGAGCTGAGAGGATGATGCAGGATAATCTAATCTTAATCTAATCTAATATGTTGCAGTGTGATTTGGATAGGCTGAGTGGAGTCACAGAGTTCGACAGCACAGAGGAAGACAGACCCTTCAGCCCAGACTTACACTGACCAAAATATCCATCCACAACTAACCCCATTTCCCTGCACTTGGCCCTATCCTTCTAACCCTTTCCTATCCATGTATTTGTCCAAATGCCTTTTAAATGTTGTTAATGTACCTGCCTCAACCACTTCCACTGGCAGCTCATTCTCCATGCGTACCACTCTGTGTAAATAAGGTGCCCCGCAGGTTCCCTTAACCTGATGCCCTCTAGTCTCGATTTCCCAACCCTGGGAAAAAGGCTGAAGGTATTCACCCTATCCATGCCTCTCATGTTCTATACAACTCGATAAGGTCCTCCCCTCAGTCTCCTACACTCTTAAGAAAGTAGGTGAATGCACAGAAGTAAAATATGGATAAGTGTGAGTTTATATGCTTTGGTAGCAAAAAGAGTAAGGCAGCTTATTATCTGAATAGTTATAAATGGAGATGGGGGAACGTGCAACAAGAGCTGGGTGTCCTGCTATACCTGTTCCTGAAAGTAAGCAGGTGCAGCCATGAATCCAGGTAGCAGACTGGTCTGTTGGCCTTCACAGTGTGAGGATCGGAGTAGGAGCTGCAATTATACACAGCATTATTGAGATCTGTGTACAGATCTGCTCTCCTTATCAGAGGAAAGGTGTTCTTGCCACAGTTGGCTGAACTGATTCCTGTGACGCACAACTGACGTTTGAAGAGAGACAATCAGTTTGGCTTACACTGGAGTTCAGACCAAAGAGCACTCCAGCACAGAAACAGGCCCTTCAGCCCTCCAATCCTGTGCTGACACACACTAAAACTGTCTTCCCTTACAGAATCCATACCCCTCTATTCCCTTCCTATTCCTGTATCCGCCCAGGTGTTTCTTGAATGCTGCTATTGTATCTGCTTCCACCCCCCTTCTCTAGCAGCATGTTCCAGGCTCTCACCACTCTTTGTGTGAAACACCTCCCTCACACATCTCTTTTAAACATCCCCCCCCCCCCCCACACCTTGAACCTATGTCCCCTAGTAACTGACCCATCTACCCTGGGGAAAAACCTCATATTTCCCACTCTATCCCTGCCATTCACAATCTTATAAACTACTATCAGGTCGCCCCTCAACCCCCTGCGTTCCAGAAGAACAAACCCAGTCGATCCAACCTTCCTTCATAGCTAAAATCCCCCAGTCCAGGCAACATCCTGATAAACCTTTTCTGTCCCCTCTCCAAAGCATCCACATCCTTCTGGTAGTGGGGTGACCAAAACTGGACGCAAGAATGGTGGAGGTGGAATCTTATAGAGGCCTATAAAATTCGAACAAGAGTTGACAGGATAGACACCTGAAGAGCGAGCCTGATGCCCAGATCCAGGAGTCAGTCTGAAGATATGGGGTAGGCCACCTTGGACAGAGACAAGGGAAAATGTCTTTATCCAGACAATGGAGAGTCTGGGGAATTTGTTCCCACAGAAAGCAGTTGAGGCCAAAATATTGGATGATTTCAGGGAGGAGTTGGCTCATTTCTGACTGAGGGAATCAAAGGATACGGGAGAAGAGCGGGAATAACAGATAACCATCATGAACCACACTCGAAGGGCTGAATGGCCTATAAACAGTTGAGAAGCCTTCACAAAGCCCTACGCCTGAAAATGAGTCACATCTCTCCCGGTTTCCAGTTAGTTTCAAGCGTTGTGAACGACGTTGTACAGTAATCTCTGCTGTGAGGAAACCAATGCAAATCCCAGTGACTGGTTTCTCTCTGCAGCAAGCAGTCACCGCACCTAATGCTATCGTGATCTCAGTTACTGAAGAGCCTGAGTTCAGAAGGACAGATGTTCATGGAATATCCATATTTCTATCCACCTCAGACAGTACATCATCAACAACTCTCAGATTCTTTCAACACAATATCCAGTCCATAAAACCATAGTGACTCTGATTGGTCACACTGCAAATGTCTACATCTCTGGCTATAACCTTAATATTGGATTGCAGCTCCTTCTCCATTATGGATGTGAGGGAAGCGGTTAGGTTTGCTGCTTCAAACAGAGGAAGTGCTGGAGATAATGGAGAGAAATATAGAGTTAAGACTGCAACTCCACTGACCTTACTGCCACAGAGTCAGACTGCATGGTAACAGACCCTTTGGTCAGTGTTAACTCTGATGATCTCTCCACAGATGCTGACAGATCTGCTCAGTTTCTCCAGCACTTCTTGTTTTTGTTTCAGATCTCTAGCATCACAATAGTTTACTCCACTCCGATTACTCCATTTCTTGAATAAAGCTGCTACATTTACTGGCTGGGACCAGTCTCCAGTCGAAGCAATTTTGGAAAATGGAACTGACGTGTTGTCACTTCTTTCAAGCCCCGAGGATACAGGCTATCCAGTTTTAGGATCAAGCGTTTTTTTCAGCACATCTTCCCTGGTCAGGGTGATCGTTTTCATTTCCTCCTGATCTATTGCCTTCTGATTTTAATGACCCTTTGAGAAGATTTTTAAAGCCTCTGCCATTCCTTTAGCTCCCATGATCGAGTCCCCAGCCTCCCACTCCCATTGTCAGAGTCACTTGAACTCCCTACCTCACCGTGCGCTCCCCCTCCCCCAATAGACCAGAGTTACACTGGCCACTCTGTGCTCTGGTGCTTGTAGTCAGCTCTGTTGCAGTTGAGAACAATCATGGCGGTGTTTGCCAGCACCAAAACGCAGGTTTTGTGCTGACTGTGATCTCAGTGCTGCTGGAGTACTGTACACGGTCCAGCTCCCAGACCAGCCAACAGAGATCCCACCTGCGACAGGCTCCAAACACATGGATCTTTCAGATCTTCACCCAGCCCCTCTCCCATATCCAGTACACCCAGGTTACAATGCCTCTGGCAGTTCAGATTATCCGCCTGGAAGAAGGATTCCCATTACCACTGGCTGGTGCTCACCTTGGTGCGTCTGGCAGGTTGCTGTGGACGAGGAGCCAGAGTAGAAGGAAAGGGGGAGAGAGCAACAGTGCACAAACAGCAGCAGCAGCAGCGACCGACCGACCGAAACAAAGGGAGATTGGATAGAGAGAAAAACAGCATCACAGTTAGTCAAGAGCCAGTGATTTCAGAGACAGTGGAATGGGGAACAAACGACTGGACAACAGTGGTTACCTTGGGCTGCAGCAACCCAGGACCTCAGATGGTCATAGCTCAAGGAACCAGGGAACCAGCATTGCAGTCAGTCATTCCTCACCCAGAATGGCAGTTAGTGCAACAAACAACAGATACTTACAGCAAGAGTTAGCTCCCCACGCCCTGTCAGCACCAACCAGGACACTCTCACTCAGCACCCACCCGGCTCACACTCAACCTGCTCACACTTACTCAGGGCCCACCACGCTCACGGCCCACCCAGCTCACACCCCGCTCACACTCGCTCACTCAGGGCCCACCCCGCTCACAACACGCTTAGGGCCCACCCCGCTCACAACACGCTCAGGGCCCAACCCGCTCACAACACGCTCAGGGCCCACCCCGCTCACAACACGCTCACTCAGGGCCCACCGCGCTCCCGCCCGCTCACTCAGGGCCCACCCCGCTCCCGCTCGCTCACTCAGGGCCCACCCCGCTCCCGCTCGCTCACTCAGGGCCCACCCCGCTCCCGCTCGCTCACTCAGGGCCCACCCCGCTCCCGCTCGCTCACTCAGGGCCCACCCCGCTCACAACACGCTCACTCAGGGCCCACCGCGCTCCCGCCCGCTCACTCAGGGCCCACCCCGCTCCCGCTCGCTCACTCAGGGCCCACCCCGCTCCCGCTCGCTCACTCAGGGCCCACACCACTCACGCTCGCTCACTCAGGGCCCACACTCACTCACTCAGGGCCCACCCCGCTCCCACTCGCTCACTCAGGGCCCACACCACTCACGCTCACACTCACTCACTCAGGGCCCACCCCGCTCCCGCTCGCTCACTCAGGGCCCACCCCGCTCCCGCTCGCTCACTCAGGGCCCACCCCGCTCCCGCTCGCTCAGGGCCCACCCCGCTCCCGCTCGCTCACTCAGGGCCCACCCCGCTCACGCTCGCTCACTCAGGGCCCACACCACTCACGCTCACACTCACTCACTCAGGGCCCACCCCGCTCCCACTCGCTCACTCAGGGCCCACCCCGCTCCCACTCGCTCACTCAGGGCCCACACCACTCACGCTCACACTCGCTCACTCAGGGCCCACCCCGCTACCGCTCGCTCACTCAGGGCCCACCCCGCTCACGCTCACACTCACTCACTCAGGGCCCACCCCGCTCCCACTCGCTCACTCAGGGCCCACCCCGCTCCCACTCGCTCACTCAGGGCCCACACCACTCACGCTCACACTCGCTCACTCAGGGCCCACCCCGCTCCCGCTCGCTCACTCAGGGCCCACCCCGCTCACGCTCGCTCACTCAGGGCCCACCCCGCTCACGCTCGCTCACTCAGGGCCCACACCACTCACGCTCACACTCACTCACTCAGGGCCCACCCCGCTCCCACTCGCTCACTCAGGGCCCACACCACTCACGCTCACACTCGCTCACTCAGGGCCCACCCCGCTCACGCTCGCTCACTCAGGGCCCACCCCGCTCCCGCTCGCTCACTCAGGGCCCACCCCGCTCACACTCCCGCTCGCCCACTCAGGGCCCACCCTGCTCACACTCGCTCACTCAGGGCCCACCCTGCTCACACTCGCTCACTCAGGGCCCACACCACTCACATTCCCGCTCGCTCACTCAGGGCCCACCCTGCTCACACTCGCTCACTCAGGGCCCACCCTGCTCACACTCGCTCACTCAGGGTCCACACCGCTCACATTCCCGCTCGCTCACTCAGGGCCCACCCCGCTCCCGCTCGCTCACTCAGGGCCCACCCCGCTCCCGCTCGCTCACTCAGGGCCCACACCACTCACGCTCCCGCTCGCTCACTCAGGGCCCACCCCGCTCACACTCGCTCACTCAGGGCCCACCCCGCTCCCACTCGCTCACTCAGGGCCCACACCACTCACGCTCCCGCTCGCTCACTCAGGGCCCACCCCGCTCCCGCTCGCTCACTCAGGGCACACCCCGCTCCCGCTCGCTCACTCAGGGCCCACCCCGCTCCCGCTCGCTCACTCAGGGCCCACCCCGCTCACACTCCCGCTCGCCCACTCAGGGCCCACCCTGCTCACACTCGCTCACTCAGGGCCCACCCTGCTCACACTCGCTCACTCAGGGCCCACACCGCTCACATTCCCGCTCGCTCACTCAGGGCCCACCCCGCTCCCGCTCGCTCACTCAGGGCCCACCCCGCTCCCGCTCGCTCACTCAGGGCCCACACCGCTCCCGCTCGCTCACTCAGGGCCCACCCCGCTCACACTCCCGCTCGCCCACTCAGGGCCCACCCTGCTCACACTCGCTCACTCAGGGCCCACCCTGCTCACACTCGCTCACTCAGGGCCCACACCGCTCACATTCCCGCTCGCTCACTCAGGGCCCACCCCGCTCCCGCTCGCTCACTCAGGGCCCACCCCGCTCCCGCTCGCTCACTCAGGGCCCACCCCGCTCCCGCTCGCTCACTCAGGGCCCACCCTGCTCACGCTCGCTCACTCAGGGCCCACACCGCTCACATTCCCGCTCGCTCACTCAGGGCCCACCCCGCTCCCGCTCGCTCACTCAGGGCCCACACCACTCACGCTCGCTCACTCAGGGCCCACCCCGCTCCCGCTCACTCACTCGGCGCCCCGTCCCCACTCACTCGGCGCCCCGTCCCCACTCACTCGGCGCCCCGCCCCCACTCACTCAGGGCCCCTCCCCCCTCACGGCCACTCACTCAGGGCCCCTCCCCCCTCACGGCCACTCACTCAGGGCCCCTCCCCCCTCACGGCCACTCACTCAGGGCCCCTCCCCCCTCACGGCCACTCACTCAGGGCCCCTCCCCCCTCACGGCCACTCACTCAGGGCCCCTCCCCCCTCACGGCCACTCACTCAGGGCCCCTCCCCCCTCACGGCCACTCACTCAGGGCCCCTCCCCCCTCACGGCCACTCACTCAGGGCCCCTCCCCCCTCACGGCCACTCACTCAGGGCCCCTCCCCCCTCACGGCCACTCACTCAGGGCCCCGCCCCCACTCACTCAGGGCCCCTCCCCCCTCACGGCCACTCACTCAGGGCCCCGCCCCCACTCACTCAGGGCCCCTCCCCCCTCACGGCCACTCACTCAGGGCCCCGACCCCCCTCACTCAGGGCCCCACTCACGGCCACTCACTCAGGGCCCCGACCCCACTCACTCAGGGCCCCTTTCCCCCTCACGGCCACTCACTCAGGGCCCCGACCCCACTCACTCAGGGCCCCTTTCCCCCTCACGGCCACTCACTCAGGGCCCCGACCCCCCTCACTCAGGGCCCCACTCACGGCCACTCACTCAGGGCCCCGACCCCACTCACTCAGGGCCCCTTTCCCCCTCACGGCCACTCACTCAGGGCTCCGCCCCCGCTCACTCAGGGCTCCGCCCCTGCTCACACTCACTCACTCAGGGCTCACCCTGCTCACGCTCACTCACTCAGGGCTCACCCTGCTCACGCTCACTCACTCACTCAGGGCCCACCCTGCTCACGCTCACTCACTCAGGGCCCACCCCTGCTCACGCTCACTCACTCACTCAGGGCCCACCCTGCTCACGCTCGCTCACTCACTCAGGGCCCACCCCTGCTCACGCTCGCTCGCTCAGGGCCCACCCCTGCTCACGCTCGCTCACTCAGGGCCCACCCCTGCTCACGCTCGCTCGCTCAGGGCCCACCCCTGCTCACGCTCACTCACTCAGGGCCCACCCTGCTCACGCTCACTAACTCAGGGCCCACCCTGCTCACGCTCACTCACTCAGGGCCCACCCTGCTCACGCTCACTCACTCAGGGCCCACCCTGCTCACGCTCACTCACTCAGGGCCCCACCCCTGTTCACGCTCACTCACTCAGGGCTCACCCTGCTCACGCTCACTCTCACTCACTCAGATCCCCGCCCCGCTCACGCTCACTCTCACTCACTCAGGGCCCGGCCCCGCTCACGCTCACTCATGGCCCCGGTTCGCTCACTCAGGGCCCCGCCCCGCCCACGCTCGCTCACTCACGCAGGGCCCCGCCCCGCTCGCTCGCTCACTCAGGGCCCCGCCCCGCTCGCTCACACTCGCTCGCTCGCTCACTCAGGGCTCACACTCGCTCGCTCGCTCACTCAGGGCCCACCCTGATTGCTCACTCAGTGCTCAGGCTCGCTCGCTCACTCATCCCCGTCCTCGTCTACACGCACGTCCTCGTCCTCGTCCACACCCACGCACGCATGTCCCTGTCCTCGTCCACACGGATGTCCCCGTCCACACGACCATCCCCGCCCATGTCCACACGCCCGTCCCAGTCCCTGTCCATGTCCACACGCATGTCCCCATCCCCGTCCCCGTCCACACGCATGTCCCAGTCCCTGTCCATGTCCACACGCCCGTCCCAGTCCCCGTCCATGTCCACACGCACGTCCCCATCCCCGTCCCCGTCCACACGCATGTCCCAGTCCCTGTCCATGTCCACACGCATGTCCCAGTCCCTGTCCATGTCCACACGCATGTCCCCGTCCCCGTCCACACGCATGTCCCAGTCCCTGTCCATGTCCACACGCACGTCCCCATCCCCACGCATGTCCCAGTCCCTGTCCATGTCCACACGCATGTCCCAGTCCCTGTCCATACACACGCACATCCTCCTCCTCGTACACAAGCACATTCTCACATAGCAGTGCTCTGCTCTGCCCCCAGTGGAGGTAAATATTTCCTTTGATACGAGGATAAGAACTAGTCACAGGATTCCAGGTGTACTCTAACTCATGGCCTGCCCAATTTTGGCAGGACCTTCCTAGTTCTCTGCTCGATTCCCTTTGAAATAAAGGCCTTGGCTCAACTGATCTTCTCTATGACGAATCAGATTTGAATGCTAGCTTGTTATGAATCATGCACAAGGATTCCAAACTCCCTCTGTTCTGAAGCTTTCTGCAGACTTTCCCTAGTTAAATAATATTCATCTCTATCCTTCCTGCCAAAGTACAGAACTTCTTCACAACTTACTTTCCTACCTACCTTTATCTTATCAACTAAATCTTTGCTTTCTTCATTCAAGTCAGTTTGACACATTGTGAACAATTGTAGTCCCAGCACAGGTCTCTGTGACACACCACTCATAACATCTTGCCAAACTGCTAATGACCTATTTCTTCCTGTCTCCATCATCCCACCCCTCACACCATGAGCTCTCACATACAGGCACAGCAATCAGACCTACACACTGCTCACAAACACATTTCATATCCACACTCCAGCAACACTGCTTCACTCAAGAGATTCACATGAAACAATCCCCTAGGCAACTCACACACAACCCCACTGAGATTAATGTTTATGGTTATCCATCATGCAACGTTATTCAGGAACAATGCATTTTAAAAAGACAGTATCCACAAGAAACATTCTAGGAAAGGAAACATTAGAAAAAAAAATGTAAAAATTGGGTACATTTGACTGAAATTAAAAGCAGAAACTATTTAAAACAGAGAAAGCATGCTGTTTGAAGCATGCAGAGGTTGGGAATGGTAAAGATTGAACTGGTACCTTTCTCAGTGCTGGGGTCTGCCGCATCATTATGCAAAGGATACAGAGAGACACCGTCAGATATGAAGATGAATGCAGTCTGTTTCAGCTGCTGCCGACTGCCTGCAAATGGCTGCTGAGGCTCTCCACCATCAGAGAGCACAAATCCTGCCCGGCAGTCGACTGACTGAGAGGGAGGGGGGGGGGGGGAGAAAGAGAGGTGGGGGGGGTGGGGAGAAAAGAGAGAGAGAGAGAGAGAGAGAGAGAGAGAGAGAGAGAGAGAGAGAGAGAGAGAGAGGGGGGGGGGGAGAGAGAGACAGAGAGCAAGACAGGGAGGGAGGGAAGGTGTACACTCCAAGAAACCAGGGGCCCAGCCTTTCGTCAAGCACCAAGCCTGCCTTGTACTTGCATAATAGGGCAGGCTGCTCACAGCATCGAGCTCCCCAGTCTCTGCAAACACCCTGTGATGAGATCAGTGCTGCTGCTGTCTTCTCCTCCCTCACAGAGACAGCTGGGAAAAGCAGAATCCCACAGCTCACTACACTGATCTAATGCTTATCCTGGGAGATGTAGCAGCCTGAGCTGCTCCTCTGTCACTTAGCAACACTAGACATTTGACAGAGTGATAGGTTGTCTGCTCACCTCTGCCACTCCAACCCCCCCCCCTCCCATACAATGGGCAAGACTTGGGGGGAGGGGATTTCCATGTCACACTGTAATGCCCTCAGAGTATGGCATCCCATCTGTCGTGCAGTATTACAACCATATCACGTAATAAACTCCCCGGACAGCACAGGGGACCCGTGCTGCAGGAGAAACTCAGTGAGCTTTCTCCCAGAACCTCTCAAAGATTCACTCCTTACAACTGTCCAATTCTCCTTCAAAAGCCTTCATCAAATCCGTCATCGTGGATCCTAATCACTCATTGCAGAAAGTAGTTTCTCATTGTGTGACTGGTGGTTCCTTTGCCAGCTCAGCACTACCTTCTCAAGGGCAACTCAGGGTCATTTTCCAGCAGATACAGAGGTGTTTCAGCTGATCTTTGCCATGCTAGTTAGAAGCACTGAACAATCTATTCTCATTTTCAGCAGATGGCCCGTCAATGTGGATACTCTAGTGTTTGAAGTGATACTTCCTAAATGTTGGCACAGTTCCTAGCTCCACAGTTCCACATAATCAACGTGGTTCATAGGATGCTATCCTTGGGATAGAGCAACTGAAATGGAGATTATTCAATGAGATCCCAGGCATTGGAGAGACCACATCCTAAATATAATTTCCCAGAAATGTGATTATTACCCATTGGTTTTTCAGTAGGCCATTCAGCCCCTCGAGCCTCATCGGCTGTTCAATAAGACCATGACTGATCTGCAGCCAAACTCCATAGGTTCACCTTGGGCACATACAACACAACACCCTTGCTTAACAAAAACCTACATTTTTAATCAAATTTAAATTTAACCGGGCTTAAGTTTTTAACTGAATTTGCATTAAAACATAGGACATTCCAGCACAGTATAGGCCCTTCAGCCCTCGATGTTGCACTGACCTGTGAAACTGTCTGAAGCCCAAGGAACCCACACTATTCCATTCTCATCCACATGTTGATCCAATAACCATTTAAATGCCCTTAAAAGTTGGTGAGTCTACTACTGTTGCAGGCAGGACGTTCCACACCCTGACTAATGAGTAAAGAAACTACCTCTGACATCTGTCCTATATCGATAACCCTTCAATTTAAGTTAAAAACCACACAACACCAGGTTATAGTCCAACAGGATTATTTGGAAACACTAGCTTTCGGAGTGATGCTCCTTCACAACCACTTGGTGAAGGAGCACTGGCGTCTCCAAATCATGGTCCCCAATTCTAACAAAAACAGCCTCAAGTCCCTCAGCCTTTCCTCATAAGACCTTCCCTCCATACGAGGCAACACCCCAGTAAATCTCCTCTGTACCTTTTCCAAAGCTTCCACATCCTTCCTATAATGCGGTGACCAGAACTGTACACAATACTCCAAGTGTGGCCGTACCAGAGTTTTGTACAGCTGCAGCGTAACCTCATGGCTCCAAACCTGAATCCCTCTACCAATAAAAGCAAACACACTGTATGTCTATCAACCTGGGTGACGACTTTCAGAGATGTACAGTGAAACTGAGATCTCTCTGCTCATCTACACTACCAAGCCCAGTACTCAGGATTCCTGGTGCTCCTTCCAAAGTGAATCACCTCACCCATTTCTACATTAAACTCCATTTGCCACCTCTCAGCCCAGCTCTGCAGCTTAACCATGTCCCTCTGTAACCTACAACATCCTTCGGTACTATCCACAACTGTACTGACCTTAGCAAAATCTGTAAGTTTACTAACCCATTCCATGCCCTCATTCAGGCCATTTATAAAAATGACAAACAGCAGTAGTCCCAAAACAGATCCTTGCGGTACACCACCAGTAACTGAACTCCAGGATGAACATTTCCCAACAACCACTACCCTCTGTCTTCTTTCAGTTAGCCAACTTCCAATCCAAATCACTAAATCACCCTCAATCCCAGGTCTGTGTTTTCTGCAATAGCCTACCGTGGGGAACCTTACCAAATGCCTTACTGAAATCCATAAACACCACATCACCCACCTTACCCTCATCCACCTGACCTACTCGTGTTGACTATCCCTAATCAACTTATTCCTTTCTACATGATTATAAATTCTCTCTCGACCCACAACTGAAGTAAGGCTCACTGGTCTAGAATTACCAGGGTTGTCTCTACTCACCTTCTTGAACAGGGGAACCACATTTGCTGTCCTCCAGTCTTTGGCCATGCTAGATTTCCCGTAGTGTTAGGTGAAGGGGTAAATGTAGGGGAGTGAGTCGTGCTTTGACGGGTCGGTGTGGACTTGTTGAGCCGAAGGTCCTGTTTCCACACTAAGTAATCTAATCTACTTAATCCCATCTAGTCTAGTAGCCTGTATCTCAGTATTCTCGATAACATTGTCTTTTACTAGTGTGAATACTGATGAAAAATATTCATTTCGCACTTTCCCTATCTCCTCTAACTCCACGCAGTTTCCCACTACTGTCCTTGATTGGCCCTCATCTTACTCTAGTCATTCTTTTATCCCTTCAGGTTTTCCTTGATCCTACCTGCCTACATCCCCTCCTCTCTTTACTCTCTCTCTTTAGGTCTTTCCTGACTAATCTGTACCTCTCAATCACCCTAACTGAGCCTTCATGTCTCACCTTTACATAAGCCTCCTTCTTCCTCTTGACAAGAGATTCAACTTCTTTAGTAAACCACGGCTCCCTCACTCAACCACTTCCTCCCTGCCTGACAGGTACATATAGTAGCTGTTCCTTGAATAAGCTCCACATTTCAATTGCGCCCATCCTATGCATTGTAAATCTTGCCTAATCACATCATAATTGCCTTTCCCCCAGCTGTAACTCTTTACATGCGGTATATGCCTCTCTCTTTCTATCACTAAAGTAAACATAACCAAATTGTGATTTGGAGATGCTGGTGTTGGACTGGGGTGTACAAAGTTAAAAAAAAATCACACACAACACCAGGTTATAGACCAACAGGTTTAATTGGAAGCACACGAGCTTTCAGAGCATCAGGTGATACCTGAGGAAGGAGCGTCACTCCGAAAGCTCGTGTGCTTCCAATTAAACCTGTTGGTCTATAACCTGGTGTTGTGATTTTTAACTTTATAACCGAATTGTGGTCACTATCACCAAAGTGCTCACCTACCTCCAAATCTAACACCTGACCAGGTTTGTTACCCAGTACCAAATCCAATGTAGCCTCGCCCTTGTTGGTCTGTCTACATACTGGGTCAGGAAACCCTCCTGCACACATTGGACACAAACTGACCCTGTAAAGTACTCAAACTATAGTATTCCCAGTCAATATTTGGAAAGTTAATGTCCCCCATAACAGCCACCCTGTTACTCACACTTATCAAGGATCATCTTTGCTATCCTTTCCTCTACACCTCTGGAACTATTCGGAGGCCTACAGAAAACTCCCAACAGGGTGACCTCTCCTTTCCTGTTTCTAACCCCAGCCCATACTACCTCAGTTGACGAGTCCCCTAACATCCTTTCTGCCACCGTAATACTGTCCTTGACTAACAATGCTACACCTCCCCCTCTTTTACCATCTTCTCTGTTCTTACTGATACATCTAAATCCTGGACCCTGCAACACCCATTCCTGTCCCTGCTCTATCCATGTCTCCGAAATGGCCACAACATCGAAGTCCCAGATATCAACCTTATGCAAGTTCACCCACCTTATTCCGGATGCTCCTGGCGTTGAAGTAGACAATCTTCAAACCAATTTCTTCCTTGCCGGTGCCCTTTTGTGACCTTGAAACCATATTTCTGACCTTACCACTCTCAACCTCCTGTGTAATGGAACTACAATTTCAGCTTCAGTCTCCCTGCTGAATTAGTTTAAACTATCATTTGATGAAGAGAGGTTTGTACTTCCACTACACTCCCCAATGATCTGGCCCTAACTCTTAGTACAGTTCTAGTCACCACATTATAGGAAGGGTGTGGAAGCTCTGGAAAGGGTTCAGAGGAGATTTACTCAGATGTTGCCTGGTATGGAGGGAAGGTCTTATGAGGAAAGGCTGAGGGACTTGAGGCTGTTTTCATTAGAGAGAAGAAGGTTGAGAGGTGACTTAATAGAGACATAAAAGATCAGAGGGTTAGATAGGGTGGGCAGGGAGAGCCTTTTTCCTCAGATGGTGATGGCTAGCACAAGGGGACATAGATTTAAATTGGGGGGGTGATAGATATAGGACAAATGTCAGAGGTACGTTCTTTACTCAGAATAGTAGGATGTGGAATACACTGCCTGCAACAGTAGTAGACTCACCACCTTTAACTTAAATTTAAAAGATTATTGGATAGGAGTATGGACGAGAATGGAATAGAGTAGGTTTGATGGGCATCAGATTGGTTCCACAGGTTGGTGCAACATCAAGGGCTGAAGGGCCTGCACTGTGCTGTTATGTTATGTTCTATGTCCAGTGTTAACCACTGAGCCACCGTGCCGCCCACAGTGATATTGACTTTTTATACCATTATTTAAATAATTAATGAACATTGTGAATAATTGAGGCACCAACATAGATCCCTACGAGACACTTTGGAATCGTGTGTGCAACTCTGGTCTCCTTCCTATTGAAACACACTGCCTGCAACAGTAGTAGACTCACTAAGTTTAACTTAAATTTAAATGATTATTGGATAGGCGTATGGACGAGAATGGAATAAAGTAGGTTAGATGGGCATCAGAAGAAAGAATATTGTGAAACTTGAAAGGGTTCAGAAAGGATTTACAAGGATGTTGCCAGAGTTGGAAGATTTGAGCTACAGGGAGAGGTTGAACAGGCTGGGGCTGTTTTCCCTGGAGCATCGGAGGATGAGGGGTGACCTTATAGAGGTTTATAAAATTATGAGGGGCATGTATAGGATAAACAGACAAGGTCTTTTCCCTGGGGTTGGGGAGTCCAGAACTAGAGGGGCATAGGTTTAGGGTGAGAGGGGAAAGATATAAAAGAGACCTAAGGGGCAACTTTTTTCACGCAGAGGGTGGTAAGTGTATGGAATGAGCTGCCAAAGGATGTGGTGGAGGCTGGTACAACTACAACATTTAAAAGGCATCTAGATGGGTATATGAATAGGAAGGGTTTGGAGGGATATGGGCCAGGTGCTGGCAGGTGGGACTAGATTAGATTAGGATATCTGGTTGGCATGGACGGGTTGGACTATAGGGTCTGCTTCTGTGCTGTACATCTCTGTGACTTTATGACACCATTAGTCACAACCTATCAATTAGAGCACTTACCCATTACTCCAAATCTCTGTTTCTTGCCACTCAACCAATTTCTTACCTATGTCAATAATTTGCCCTCAATTCTGTCAGCTTCCACCTTAGCTAACAGTCTCTTGTGTCAGACTTTATCAAAATCCTCCTGGAAGTCCATATGAACCACATTCATCAACTTATCTCCATCCATCACCTTTGTCACCTCTTTTAAAAACTTGAATTTTGTCAGGCGTGACTGACCCTTCATGGAGGCGTGCTGATTTTCCCTGCTTAATTGAATTTTCATCATGTGATCAGTTCTCCTATGTATTTGTCCCATTCTGTGGAACCTGTGATGTTATTTCTGGTTTTATATGCCCTTCCTTTTAATTTGATGTTGTCCCTTACCTCCTTGTATGTCCATGGCTGTTTTCTATTGACAGTTGGGGCTTTTCATTCTCATGGGGACAAACTGCTTCTGAGTGGCAATAGGTGTTTCTTTGAAACTCTCCACTGTTCCTCAGTTTTCCTAACGATTAACAGAGCTTCCCAGTTTACTGTGGACAATCTCCGGTTCACCCTGTTAAAGCCTGTCTTACTTCAATCCAAAATTCTCGTGCCCGATCTTTGCTTAGCTTTGAAAAACACTAATTAAAGCAGGTTCATTGCTCATTACTCGATCCAACATTGCTTGCTCCCTTGTCACATGCCAAGGAAACTATCCTGGATGCATGCTAGAAATTCACAACTTTTCTGACAGGTGTTTATTTGTCTTTCCCAGTCTACGTTAAGATTAATATCCCCCATTAATACGACCTTACTTTTGCTAATTAATTGCCTAATTTCAGCATTTATACAATTGAGCACTTGAGAGGTGCTCCAAAGTGGTCGATATATGACACCTTTTGTGGCTTTAGTTCCTTTACAGTTCCTCAGTTCCATCCATCAGGTTTCCACTGGGTGCTTTCCCCTCATTACACCCTCCCTCACTGTGGAAGTGATTTGGTTTCTATTCAGTGTTGCTACTCCACCCCCTCTGATGTTTTCTCTCTGCCTCCTGTATGAAGCCAATGTGACTTTATTTGAGCAGCACTGAAAGATGTCATTCCCTTTTAGCTGCAATCGATTCCCTGATCAATACAGTGACACCTCCTCCTCTTTTACTTCCTTCTCGGTGTCTCCTGAAAACCCGACATTTTGGAATTTGAGCTGCCAATCCTGCCCCTGGGAAACCAGCCCAGCCAATCTGGTCTCCCTTCAGAGCTAAATCGCTCCATTCCAGGCAAATCCTATTGAATAGGGGAGGGGATGGCCCAGCCCCGTGGTATTATTGCTGCTAATGTTCTAGGGACCTGGGTTCGAATCCTGTCACAGTAATTGTGGAAGTTAAGTTCAATACAAATCACAATGACCATGAATCTACTGTTGAAAACCCATCTGGTTCACCAACGTCCTTACCTAGTCTGGCCTACACGTGACTCCGGACCTACAGCGATGAGACTGACTCGCTTTTCTGTACCTGGGCAATTAAGGGTGGGCAATAAATGCTGCCTAGCCATCCAATAAATTGAAAGAATCTCCTCTGCATCTGTCCCAGTGCTATCATATTTAACAGTCCAGCAACTAGAATTGCACTCAAGTCCATCAGATACATCTCCATCATAATATCCTTGCTCTTGCATTCAATGCCTTGACTGAGAAAGGCAACTATCCCCTACGGTTTCTTATCTACTTGTCCTGCTGCCTTCTCGGATCTATGGGCACGCCCACCAAGGCCCCTCTGATCCTCTTGCCTGGTTAGTCCATCCAAGATGCATCTTTTCAGATTGAATTCCATTCACCATCTGAGCAGCGTGTTGTTTCAGGCTTCCTTCCTCACTACTGACCATACCATCAATCTTTGTATCATGTGCGGCCTTACTAGCCATACCTCCTCCATTCATGTCTACACCATCAATGTAAACAAACAGCAAGGGACAGAGCTGTGGTACACCACTGGACTCAGGGCTTTTAGTCACTGTTCCCCTTCTGTTTGCTGCCATTAAGCCCATTTTTAATCCAAATTGCCTCACTGTCCAGATCCCATGGGCTTGTAGCTTCTTAATGAATCTACCAAAACTTTGCTAAAGTCCATGTTAACTACATCAACTCTCTGACTGCCACATCTATACACCTCCTGGAATAATTCAATCATATCTCCTGCTAAAGCCTATGCTGACTACCCATGTCTCTCCAATTGGAGATTAATACCTTTATTTCTGGTCGAGCTTTGTCATCGAATCATACAGTATGGAAACAGACCTTTCGGTCCACACAACCATGTTCCCATACTCTCCCCACACTTAATTCTCCCCACCTCCTTCCTATTCACGTACTTAAATGTCGTAACTATACCCGCATCCACCACTTCCTCTGGAAGGTCATCCCACATGCCAACCACTATGTAAAAAACGTTGCCCCACATGTCTTTTTTTAAAATCTTTCTCCTCCCCACCTTAAAAATGTGCTCCCTAGTTTTGAACTACACTAATTAGTCAACTTAGATCACATAGAATTCAGGGAGGGATAGCTAATTGGATACAAAATTGGCTTAACGTTAGGAGATTGTTTTTCAGACTGGAGGCCTGTGACCCTGGATCAGTACTGGGCTCAGTTTTGTTTGTCATTTATATATATAATTTGAATGAGAATTTGGGAAGCACGATTAGTATATTTGCAGATGATACCAGAATTGGACAGTGAAGATGGTTATCTCAGAGTACAAAGAGATCTTCATCAACTGGGCCAATGTACTGAGGAGTGGCTGATACAGTTTAATTTGAATAAATGCAAATTAATAATAGGGTCGAAGGTAGTGTTGCAGAACAGACAGACAGAGATTCAAGAACATAATTCTTTTGGATGTAGGTTTCCTCACTGAGCTGCAAGGTTCATTTCCAGACATTTCGTCCCCCTACTAGGTAACATCTTCAGTGGGCCTCAGGTGAAACAATGCTGATAATTCTTGCTTTCTATTTATATGTTTGGGTTGGTGATGTCATTTCCTGCAGTGAAGTCACTTCCTCTTCCTTTTCTCAGGGGGTGGTAGATGGGGTCTAACTCTGTGTTTGTTGATAGCGTTCCAGTTGGAATGCCATGCTTCTAGGAATTCTTGTGCGTGTCTCTGTTTGGCTTGTCCTAGGATGGATGTGTTGTCCCCAGTCGAAGTGGTGTCCTTCCTCATCTGTACGTGAGGATACTAGTGAGAGAGGGTTTTGTTGTTTTGTGAGTAGTTGGTGTTTATGTATCCTGGTGGCTAGTTTTCTGCCTGTTTGTCCAATGTAGTGTTTATTACAGTCCTTGTGCGGTATTTTGTAAATGACATTGGTTTTGCTCATTGTCTGTACAGGGTCTGTCAAGTCCATGAGCTGCTGCTTTAGTGTGTTGGTGGGTTTGTGGGCTATGGTTTGTGGCATCATGGTAGCCCACAAACTCACCAACACACTAAAACAGCAGCTCATGGACTTGACAGACCCCATACAGACAACAAACAAAACTAATGTCATTTACAAAATACCGCACAAGGACTGTAATAAACACTACATTGGACAAACAGGCAGACAACTAGCCACCAGGATACATAAACACCAACTACTCACAAAACAACATAACCCTCTCTCACTAGTATCCTCACATACAGATGAGGAAGGACACCACTTTGACTGGGACAACACATCCATCCTCGGACAAGCCAAACAAAGACATGGACGAGAATTCCTCAGAGTGTGACATTCTAACCGGAATCTATCAACAAACACATGGAGTTAGAGCTCATCTAGCACCCCGAGAAAAGGAACAGGAAGTGATATCACCAACCCAAAGAAACCCAAACATATAAAGAGAAAGCAGGAATTATCAGCATTGTTTCACCTGAGGCCCACTGAAGATGTTACCTAGTAGGGGGACGAAACGTCTTGAAATGAACCTTGCAGCTCAGTGAGGAAACCTACATCCAAAACCTCAACCTGAGCTACAAATATTCTCAAAACTCACTAACATAATTCTTTAAAATTTGTATCCCAGGTAGACAGGTTGGTTAAGGTGGTGTTGTAGTATTGAGTGTAGGAGCTGGGATGTCATGTTGAAGTTGTCCTTATCCTTAAGGACCTCACCTCTTACAGAATTACGGTTATTATCACCAAAACACTCCCCCCACTGCCACATCCACTATCCTGACCTTGTTCCCTGAGATGAGATCCAGCACTGCTTCCTCCTTTGCTATGCATTGGCATAACCACCTCTCCAGGACAATTTCAAGAACTCTATCCCTCTAAGCCTTTCATACTTTATCAGTCTGAGTTAATATTTGAGGAAGTTAAACTCCCCCACTACTATTACCCTCTTATTATTCCACTGTTAAGATTTGCCTGCATACATTCAGTCTAAAGTTGTGCAGGTTAGGTGGATTGGCCATACTAAACTGTCTGTCATACTCAGGGATGTTTAAGTCAGCCATGGGAAATGCAGGGTTCTGGGCACAGTGTGGGGGTTTGGGTGGACGTTCTTCGCAGGGTCAGTACAGTCTGATGGGCAGATTGGCTTCTTTCTGCACTGTGGAGATTCTGTGATTCTCCTCTACATATGACCTTTTATTTCTCCAACTGCTTGGCAATCTCTCATACACATCAGCAAACTGATTCGCTTCCCGCCCTACCCTTGTTTCTAATTTCTACCCACATGGTCCCGTTTGAGGAAGTTATCAACCCTCCTTGCTGCAGGAATTGATAACTTTAGTCAATAAGGTGTCACCATTGTCCCCATCTCCCTAAACATTGTGTAACCAAGAATGGTGAGCTGCCAGTCCCATCCATCCTTCAACGATGTCTCTGTGACATCAATGATATCACATACCTGGAAATTATTCAGCACTCTCAATGCCTCGACCTTACTTGTAAGACTCCTTACATTTAAATAAAGGGCATTCAACATGTGCCTTAACGTGACAATATTTGCACTGCCTTCTAGCCTGGTTTGGGTTTTCTTCAGTACTTGTCTGTGCATCACCCCCTATTCTACTGCCATTCTACAGGTGACTCCCTCCATCTGCACTGTTCTTCAATCACAGGGATATTGCACTCTGTCGTGAACAAATGCATCTCTCACTCTTTCTACACAGTCTTCAGATTATAGGGTTACTGTGGGCTGCCATGAACATAGATCTTTCTCTCTCTCTCCAGACTATCCCTAAATCACAGGGATGCGAGGAGATCAGCTAAAGGAAGACTTTTCCCTCCCCATATATTGGCCCTGAAATACAGGGACAGTAGGCTGCAGTGAACACAGATGTCGTCACTCCAGCTAATTACAAACATTGCCCCGTTTACACAATCCCTGTTGAGATTTCATGCATAGCCCGTCAGGCACACAAGCTTCCAACTGGATGGAAAGTATGACAGAAGCGTGATGGCAAGGTCATGCAAGCAGCCAATTATAACACTCTGATGCAAGCTTCAAAAAGAACCTTACCGTGGACAACCTTGAAGTCCTGTCACATTACCATTCTCATTCACTGACATTTCTTGGTCAGTGTTTGAACGTAGCTGCTTCTGCAGTATGTTGCTTAGGGTCATAGCATTGTGCAGCATGGAAACAGACCCTTTCGTCCAATTTGTCTTTGCTGACCTGATATTCTAAATTAACCTAGTCCTATTGGACATCATTTGGCCCATATCCTTCTAAATCCTTCTTATTCATATACCCATCCAGATGCCTTTAAATGCTGTAATTGCACCACATCCTCTGGCAGCTCATTCCATACACGTACTACCATCTGTGTAAAAAAGTCACCCCTTAGGTCCCTTTTAAATTTCTCCCTTCTCACCTTAAACCTATACCCTCTAGTTTGGACTCCTCTACCCTCGGGAAAATATTTTGGCTATTCACCTCTATCCATGCCCCTCACAATTTTATAAATCTCTGACACTCCAGGGAAAACAGCACCAGCCTATTCAGCCTCTCGTTCAGCATGTAGACAGACCTTTTGGTCCATCCAATCCAAATATAACCCAAACTAATCTAGTCCCACCTGCCTGCTCCTGGCCCATATCCCTCTAAACCTTCCTATTCATTCACTTAGTTAAGTGCCTTTTTAACATTATACCTGCGCTCACACCAACCACTTCCTCAGCAAATTCATTTCAAATGCAAACCACCATGTTTGTACAAAATTTGCCTTTTGATGTCTTTTTAAGTTTCTCTCCTCTCAGGTCTCCGTGACCTCTAACCAGCCTGCGCTCAGACCCCGTGACCTCTAACCTGCCGGTGCTCAGGTGCAGTTGTTATAAAGATGATTATTTATTTATTACGGCTTAGAGAACTCAGGTTTTGAAGGAATGCAGAAAAAGGAATTTATTTCAAGTTTTGTAGATAAACCTGGAATTCTAAATGGGATCTTTGCAAGTTCACTTTAGACACTGAAGATTATTTTTAAATAAAAGATGGTAACAGCTTGTTGACCAGTCGTCCTCGCTGGGACTTTCTGAACAGTGATTGGCTTGAAGAGGTCACGTTTGTTTTCACGGTTTCATTTGGAGAAGACTAGTTAGGGCAAGCTGAGCTGGAGGACAGCCTGTTCACTGTTCCCCTGATCTCCCCCATGCTCAGTCCTGACCTCAAATCAGTCTGCTCAATCCTGGAGACCTCTGACCTCATACCCAGGACCTCTACACCCCCCAAGTGGATCCTCCAGTACATTACAGCCTCTAAGTAACTTCCAACGGGAGGCAGTTCTATTAATCCGGACACCTGGAGAATATTTTGATTATCTTGGTTGAAATCCCACTATGGCAGATAATGGAATTTAATTTAAATTTTAAAAATTCCTAAAATTAGAAGTCTAACGCTGATCTTGAAACTACTGTCAACTGCTGGAAAGACCAATCTGGTTCACTAATGTTCCTCAGGGAAGGAAATCTGCCATTGTCACCTGGTCTGGCCGACAAGTGACTCCAGACCCACAGCAATCCTTGGCCAAAAAGGATGGACAATAATGTTAGCGCTGCCAGGAACACCCACATCCCGACAATGAATCAGGAATCTCAGTGTGTGCTATGTCCTGGACCTGTATTCACACACAGTGGTAATGTCATTGAAATAGTGAGCCCCGGGCTTCAGGCATATGGGTTTGAACCCCCACCATGGCAGACTGTCAGATTTTAATTAAATATTAGAAATCCGGAATAAAAAGATGGCCTAATGGCAGCCATGTAACCACTGCTGGATTTGTTTTACTAAATCTCTTTAGGGAAGGAATCCTGCCATCCTTACCTGGTCAGGACAGCTAAACTCTAAACCCACAGCCATATGTCTGACTCTGTCAAGCCACTGTCCTTGGGGCAATTAGGGTTCGGAAATAAATACTGGCCCAGTCAATGATGACCACATCCCTGGAATGCATTTTTATAAACTCCCAATGGATCCCAGGGCACTCCCCCTTCCCCTGTATATTACACAAGCTGTGGGTGACCCACACTCTGCACTCACATCCCCATACATACTCTGATTGGACTCCCAGCTGACTACTATTCCACTGGACTCACAAGCTTACTAGACAAATGGGACCCTGAGAACTCTGCTTTCAGTGTGATGTATATGGATTTCAGCAAGGCGTTCAATAAGGTTCCCCACAGTAGGCTATTGTACAATATGTGGAGGAATGGGATTGTGGGAGATATAGCAGTTTGGATCAGTAATTGGCTCGCTGAAAGAAAACAGAGGGTGGTGGTTGATGGAACATGTTCATCTTGGTGTCCAGTTACTAGCGGCATACTGCAAGGGTCGGTGTTGGGACCACTGCTGTTCATCATTTTTATAGATGACCTGGATAAGGGCTTAGAAGGGTGGGTTAGTAAATTTGCAGATGACACGAAGGTCGGTGGAGTTGTGGATAGTGATGAAGGATGTTGTAGGTTACAGAGAGACATAGATAAGCTGCAGAGCTGGGCTGAGAGGTGGCAAATGGAGTTTAATGGGGACAAGTGTGAGGTGATTCACTTTGGTCGGAGTAACCAGAATGCAAATTACTGGACTAATGGTAAGATTCTTGAGAGTGCAGATAAGCAGAGAGATCTTGGTGTCCAGGTACACAGATCCCTGAAAGTTGCCACCCAGGTTGACAGGGTTGTTAAGAAGGCATAGAGTGTCTTGGCCTTTATTAATAGAGGGATTGAGTTATAAACCAGGAGGTTATGTTGCAGCTGTACAAAGCTCTGGTACAGGCGCACTTGGAGCATTGTGTATAGTTCTGGTCACCGCATTATAAGAAGGATGTGGAAGCTTTGGAAAGGGTTCAGAGGAGATTTACTGGGATGTTGCCTGGTATGGAGGGAAGGTCTTACGAGGAAAGGCTGAGGGACTTGAGGCTGTTTTCGTTAGAGAGAAGGAGGTTGAGAGGTGACTTAATAGAGACATATAAGATAATCAGAGGGTTAGATCGGGTGGGCAGGGAGAGCTCTTTTCCAAGTATGGGAACGGCAAACTTGAGGGGACAACTTTAAATTGAGGGGAGATAGGTATAAGACAGATGTCAGAGGTAGTTTCTTTACTCAGAGAGTAGTAAGGGTATGGAATGCACTGCCTGCAATGGTAGTAGATTCGCCAACTTTAAGTGCATTTAAGTCATCATTGGACAGGCATATGGACGTACATGGAATAGTGTAGGTTAGATGGGCTTCAGATTGGTGAGGCACGTCGGCGCAACATCGAGGGCCGAAGGGCCTGTACTGTGCTGTAATGTTCTATGTTAGTCCCCAACTGTATTAGATTCAAGTGTGCTCCATTCCATTTCCCTTTGCCTGTGAAACACAGCAGATCCCAGACCTCTTCATTCCCAGTTCATACCTATGGATCCACAATATTTCCAGTGGATCCCATTTGTCTCTTCATTCCTGGTGAGTCTCTAGTATTTTTCAGTGATTCTTTCTACGTCCCCAAAGCTCAGTCCCCCACAGTCCTACCTTTCCATTGGGTCCCCACACTCTGATATGTATCTTTCCCAGGGACAACACTGACAATGACTCTGGTTACACCCTCACACTCTCACAGAGACTGTGATAGCCATTTGCAACTGGGACTATACACATACAAACACACACTCACAGAGTGACTGGGAAAGCCATGCTTCATGAAGCTGATCCTGGTGAAAATGGGAAATGGGAACAGGATTTTGTCACACTAACAGATTTATTGAGGATAGGTTGGCAAATGGGAGAAGTAATGAACATGCTCAGGAAGATGCTCATGCCATACGGATACGATGAGGAAGACAGACAGAGACCAACATGCTCCACCTTTTTAGGCTTTGTTCCGCGCTGCATTAAAGGGAAAGGTTCAAAGACAGATCAATACCACTGCCATCAGAAAATTACTTTGTCTCATTTTTTAAAATTCATTCATGGGAGGTGGACATGGCTGATTGGGACAGCAGGTAGCTGCCATCCCTAGTTGTTCTTGTCAGCTGCTTTCTTGAACCAGCACAATCCATTTGGTGTAGGTGCAACGACAGTGCACTGAGAAGCTGTACTCATCAGCGCTCAGTGTAACAAGGAGAACAGAAGGCTGGCCTACTCAACTGGGAATGCAGTCAACACAGGGAGGGGTGGGGTTGTGCACACCATATTACACCACGGCCAGTTAGATACAGAACACAAGAGTATGGGGATGACAGCCATTCACAGGAAATGATTGCAAAGGCCCCAAGGTTTGTAAGTCAAATGTGAAGTTGCTTGACCTTTAGAGAGATAGAAAGAAGATGGAAAAGGAGGAAGGGTCTCCCTGATGATAGAGAATGGAATAAAGGAAGTCTGGGAAGACCAAGCGGGAACATCAGTGTGGACTACACCAAGCAACAGCCAGTGAAAAAACCATGAGGCACCCCGAAATCTGTGAAACTGAGAAGGTTAACAGGTGATTAATCTTCAAGACAATCAGGGAAACAGATAGGGTAAAGAGACAGAGAACCTACATTCAAATAGAAACAAACCAGTAAATGCTGGAAAAACACAGCAGTTCAGAGAAAACTGGTAGGTGACCTGAAGATCAGATTAGTTATCAATCTGAAACATGCTCGTTTTTTTAAAATCACAGGGACCTGACAATAACTGACCTGCAGTATACTGCTATTTTCCAACTAGTGAGAACATTCCGGCAGGATTTGATTCAGAGTTTTCGATAGTGCTGAGGGTGAACAGCACCCGTAAACATTCCAACCAGAAGAGACAGCAGAAAGAGAGATGGAGAGTTCAGTGCTCCCTGCACAAACAGCACCTTACCATTCGGCTGCAGTTAATTCACACCCAAAGGCTGAGGCAGAGATGGTCAATAAGGGGGTGGGGTAGGGGGAGCTGGGAGTTGGGGGGGGCGGGGGGGGAACGAGGGGCAGAATGTGGGGGTGGGGACAGGGAGAGCTGGGAGTTGGGGGGGGGGCGGGGGCGAGGGGCAGAATGTGGGGGTGGGGACAGGGAGAGCTGGGAGTTGGGGAGGCGGGGGGCGAGGGACAGAACGTGGGGGTGGGGGAGGGGGGGGCGAGGAGCAGATGTGGGGTGGGGGTGGGGGCAGGGAGAGCTGGCATCGGTGAGAGCAGGGAGCTGGGAGCAGATAAGAACCAAAAGGTGGGAGTGGGGAAAGTGAAGGCAGGCATGAGGGGACGGGGTGGTGGGGTTTAGTGGGAGGTGGCAGGTGGGGGGTTAGTGAGTGAGATAGCAGGGATCAGGAGTGAACAGAGTTGCCTTCAGTGTCAGATCTCGACAGGATGCTCTGTATTCAGAGTGGTCCAAACTGGGAGCTGGACAGTGGTGTCTTTGAAAGGCATTGCCTACTCACCACAGAATGAACAGTATCACTCACCATCTTGCTGGTTTTCGGGGTCTCTGTCATTTCTGTAAAAGAGGAACAGAGAACACTAACTGGGATTGATCCACACCTCAGAAAGAATGAGGTTCCAACCTGAGAGTGGTATTTGCCTTGAACAGTTCAAATGAGCTTGATCCAAACTGACCCAATTGCAACATGGGATTACATTCAGTTCAGCATCCATTTCCCAGCTCCCTATACCAACCCTCAACTCCACTCCCTCGGATAGCTCAGAACAGTGACCTCAGCATGAACCCACAAAGAATACTGGAGAACCTCAGCAGCTCTGTCGATGTCTGTGGGGAGGAACATTGGCAGCAGATTGCAGGAAGAAAACTCAGTTGAAACCATGGTCAGTCTCACAGACAGGCTACCCTCTCCCACCCACAATCGGATACTGGTGGGGAAGAGATGGCCTCTCAGAGCAAAGTGACCATGACCAAGTTAATGGCACCATGGTTGGCTCTGCTGCACAAAGGGAGAGGAGCTGAGGGGACTGGACTTGAAAGGGAAAAACAGAGCAGTGTCTGGCAGGAAATGAGACTCCTGAATGGTATGTTGCTTCCCTGGTGGGCCAAGGTCAGAGATGTCTCAGAGTGGCTGCAAGACATTCTGGAAGGGGAAAGGGGGAAACAACCAGCAGTCATGGTACATACCAGTGACATGCTATTTCACCTGCTATCTCTTTTAGGGCCCTGGGATACATTCCATCAGTTTTTAGATCAGAGTGGTGCTGGAAAAGCACAGCAGGTCAGGCAGCATCCAAAGAGCAGGAGAATCAACGTTTCAGGCAAAAGCCCCCTCCTCGGATGCTGGCTGACCTGCTGTGCTTTCCCAGCACCACTCTGATCTAAACTCTGGTTTAGATGCTGGCATCTGCAGTCCTCTCTACACTGGGAAGACTGGACGCCTCCTAGCAGAGCGCTTTAGGGAACATCTCTGGGACACCCGCACCAATCAACCAAACCGCCCCGTGACCCAACATTTCAACCCCTCCATCCCACTCTGCCGAGGACATGCAGGTCCTGGGCCTCCTTCACCGCCGCTCCCTCACCACCAGACGCCTGGAGGAAGAACGCCTCATCTTCCGCCTCGGAACACTTCAACCCCAGGGCATCAATGTGGACTTCACCAGTTTCCTCATTTCCCCTTCCCCCACCTCACCCCAGCTCCAACCTTCCAGCTCAGCACCGCCCTCATGACCTGTCCTACCTGCTTATCTTCCTTTTCACCTATCCACGCTCCCCCCTCCTCTCTGACCTATCACCTCCATCCCCTCCCATTTCTCTCTCCACCCCAGAGGCTCCCAGCCTAATTCCTGATGAAGGACTTTTACCCAAAACCTCGATTTTCCTGCTCCTCAGATGCTGCCTGAACTGCTGTGCTCTTCCAGCACCACTAATCCAGAATCTAGTCTTTGCTACTGGTCCACCTTAGTCAACTCCTCCCTCATCCCACTGAAGTCTCCTTTGTTTCTGCACAAGACACTGGTATCTGATTTTACCTTCTCATCATCTCACCAACCTGTATATTAAATACAACCATATTGTGATCGCTCCTCCCAAGAGGATCCCTAACCAGAGATCATCATTTATTCCTGTCTCATTACACAGGACCAAATCTCGGGTAGCTTGCTCCCTCGTAGGTTCCATTACATATCGTTCACAAAAACTATCACAGATACATTCTATAGACTCCTCCTCAAGGACGCTTTGACTGAGCTGGTTTGACCAATGTGTACATTAAAATCCCCCATGGTAACTGCTGTACCATTTCTATATGCATCAGTTATTTCCTTGTTTACTGACTGCCTCACTGAGATGTTATTACATGGTGGCCTATAGACTATGTTTATCAGTGACTTTTCCTGTTACTATTTCTAATTTCCAACAACATTAATTCAAACTTTTTCTCCAGAGAACCGATATCACCTCTCACTATCGCCACTATGGTCTGAGCAATGATAGCACAGAGCTGGAGTGTTCAATCTAGGGACAGGCCAATTTCAATATCATTACACAGGACTGGAAGCAGCTACTCGCAGGTCAGTGCACATTTGGGAAGGGAGAGCCTTTTACAAGTATTATGGTAAGAATTCAGGGTCAGTGTGTTCCTGAGAGTGAAGGGCAAGGGCAGCCAGTCCAGAGAGCCTCGAATATCAAATATAAACCAGAAAAACTGTAGATTCTGTAAATAAGAAACCAAAGTTGCTGGAAAAGCTCAGCAGGTCTGGCAGCATCTGTGATGAGAAATAAGAGTTAATGTTTCAGGTCTGGTGACCCTTGCTCAGACCCGATGGTCGCTTGGAAAAAGTCAGTTTTCATGCGGAAGATGGGGTGGGGGTGGCGGGGGGGTGGTGTGGTTGAAGTGGCAGACAACTGGAAGCTCAAGGTCATTCTTGCAGGTAGAGTGTAGGTGCTCTGCACAGCACTTCAGGATTCTGGGTAATCCAAGATGGAGGACAGGAAACAATTGTGGCTATAACAGCTACCCCTTCTTGGAGGTATTTTAGGTGTTGGAGGTCATTTCCTTGAATTCCAGGAGCAATAATTAGAAAGGGAGGCAAGAGAGGAGAGGGAGTGGCGTTTTTGATAAGAGATGGTATTACTGCTATACTTAGGGAAGATATTGCTGGGAATACATCCAGGGAAGCTATTTGGGTAGAACTGAGAAATAGGAAAGGGATGATTACCTTATTTGGACTGTACTATCGACCACACAATTGTCAGCAGGAAAGTGAGGAAGAAGTTTACAAGGAGATCTCAGTTAACTGAAAGAATAATAGGGTGGTGACGGTAGGGAATGCTGTTGTAATGTGCTTCGTGTGGAAGCTGGAGAAGTGTAGTATTGTGAGGTTATCCGTGGGTTTGCAATAGAGTGAGATGCTGAGGTGCCTATCCTTGATGGAGACGCATGTGTCCAAGAATGAGACAGATAGTCGAGAGTAGTCCATGGTGAGTTTGACGGTGGGATGAAACTTGTTGATGTCACTGTGTAGTTTTATCAGTGACTCCTCGCCATGGGTCCAGAGGAAGGAAATGTCATCAATGTACCTGGTGTACAATGTTGGTTGGAGATCTTGCATAGAGAAGGAGTCTTGTTCAAACCTGTGCATGAAGATGTTGACATATTGGGGTACAAATCTAGTGCCCATGGCTGTTCCATGTGTCTGGATGAAGAACTGGTTGTCAAAGATGAAAACGTTGTGGTTGAGGATAAAGTGGATGAGTTGTAGGATGGTGTTTGGAGATTGGCAGTTGTAGGGAATGCTGGTTGACTAGAGAAATTGAGGGTTTGGTTAAGAAAAAGAAGGAAGCATACATCTCCCACCATGGGAGACAGGTTAGCAAGGTTAGATCACATGTAATACAGGGAGAACTAGCCATTTTTATATTAGATTAGATTACTTACAGTGTGGAAACAGGCCCTTTGGCCCAACAAGCCCACACCAACCCACCCAGACCCACTCCCCTACATTTACCCTTTACCTAACACTACGGGCAATTTAGCATGGCCAATTCACCCTGACCTGCACATTTTTGGACTGTGGGAGGAAACCAGAGCACCCGGAGGAAATCCACACAGACACGGGGTGAATGTGCAAACTGGACTGTGGGAAGCAGATGTAGAGCGTGGGAGGCGTGGTTTACGAAGGAAGTGGAATCTCTGGTCAAGAGAAAGAAGGCGGCTTACGTTAGGATGAGATGTGAAGGCTCGGTTAGGGCGCTCGAGGGTTACAAGGTAGCCAGGAAAGACCTAAAGAGAGAGCTCAGAAGAGCCAGGAGGAGACATGAGAAGTTGTTGGTGGATAGGATCAGGGTAAACCCTAAGGCTTTTGTTGTGGTTCTGTTCGCCAGGCTGGGAATTTGTGTCACAGACGTTTCGTCCCCTGTCTAGGTGACATCCTCAGTGCTTGGGAGCCTCCTGTGAAGCGCTTCTGTGATCTTTCCTCCGGCATTTGTAGTGGTTTGAATCTGCCGCTTCCGGTTGTCAGTTCCAGCTGTCCGCTGCAGTGGCCGGTATATTGGGTCCAGGTCGATGTGTTTATTGATTGAATCTGTGGATGAGTGCCATGCCTCTAGGAATTCCCTGGCTGTTCTCTGTTTGGCTTGTCCTATAATAGTAGTGGTGTCCCAGTCGAATTCATATTGCTTGTCATCTGAGTGTGTGGCTACTAAGGATAGCTGGTCGTGTCGTTTCGTGGATAGCTGGTGTTCATGGATGCGGATCGTTAGCTGTTTTCCTGTTTAGTATTTCCTGTGTAGTATTTTGTGCAGTCCTTGCATGGGATTTTATACACTACATTAATTTTGCTCATGCTGGGTATCGGTTCCTTCGTCCTGGTGAGTTGTTGTCTGAGAGTGGCTGTTGGTTTGTGTGCTGTTATGAGTCCTAGTGGTCGCAGTAGTCTGGCTGTCAGGGAATTCCTAGAGGCATGGCATTCATCCACAGATTCAATCAATAAGCACATCGACCTGGACCCAATATGCCGACCACTACAGCGGACAGCTGGAACTGACAACCGGAAGCGGCAGATTCAAACCACTACAAATGCCGGAGGAAACAGCACAGAAGCACTTCACAGGAGGCTCCCAAGCACTGAGGATGTCACCTAGACAGGGGACGAAATGTCTGTGACACAAATTCCCAGCTCGGTGAACAGAACCACAACAACGAGCACCTGAGCTACAAATCTTCTCCCAAACTTTGAACCCTAAGGCTACCTATAGGTATTTAAGGAATAAAAGAATGACAAGAGTAAGATTAGGGCCAATCAAGGATAGCAGTGGGAAGTTGTTTGTGGAGTCAGAGGAGATAGGAGAAGCACTAAATGAATAGTTTTCGACAGTATTCACTCTAGAAAACGACAATGCTGTCGAGGAGAATACTGAGATACAGGATACCAGACTAGGTGGGATTGAGGTTCACAAGGAAGAGGTATTAGAAATCCTGCAGAGTGTGAAAATAGATAAGTTCCCTGGGATCTATCCTAGGATCCTCTGGGAAGCCAGGGAGGAGATTGCCGAGCTTTTGGCATTGATCTTCAAATCGTCATTGTCTACAGGAATAGTGCCAGAAGACTGGAGGATAGCAAATGTGGCTCCCCTGTTCAAGAAGGGGAGTAGAGACAACTCTAGTAATTTTTGACCAGTGAGCCTTACTTCAGTTGTTGGTAAAGTGTTGGAAATGGTTACAAGAGATAGGATTTATAATTATCTAGAAAAGAATAATTTGATTAGGGATAGTCAGCACGGCTTTGTGAAGGGTAGGTCGTGCCTCACAAACCTTATTAAGTTCTTTGAGAAAGTGACCAAACAGGTAGATGAGAGTAAACCGGTTGATGTGGTGTATATGGATTTCAGTAAGGTGTTAGATAAGGTTCCCCACAGTAGGCTATTGTACAAAATGCGGAGGAATGGGATTGTGGGAGATATAGCAGTTTGGATCAGTAACTGGCTTGCTGAAAGAAGACAGAGGGTGGTGGTTGATGGGAAATGTTCATCCTGGAGTCCAGTTACCAGTGGGGTACCGCAAGGGTCGGTGTTGGGTCCACTGCTGTTTATCATTTTTATAAACGACCTGGATGAGGGCGTAGAAGGATGGGTTGGTAAATTCGCATACTGGATTAGTGGTCCTGGAAGAGCACAGCAGTTCAGGCAGCATCCAAGAAGCAGCGAAATCGACATTTCGGGCAAAAGCCCTTCATTAGGAATAAAGGCAGTGAACTTGAAGCGTCGATGGAGTTGTGGATAGTGACGAAGGATGTTGTAGGTTACAGAGAGACATAGATAAGCTGCAGAGCTGGGCTGAGAGGTGGCAAATGGAGTTTAATGGGGACAAGTGTGAGGTGATTCACTTTGGTCAGAGTAACCGGAATGCAAAGTACTGGGCTAATGGTAAGATTCTTGGTAGTGTAGATGAGTAGAGAGATCTCAGTGTTCATGTGCACAGATCCTTGAAAGTTGCCACCCAGATTGACAGGGTTGTTAAGAAGGCATACAGTGTTTTGGCTTTTATTAATAGAGGGATTGAGTTCCGGAACCAGGAGCTTATGCTACAGCTGTACAAAACTCTGGTTTGGCCACACTTGGAGTATTGTGTACGGTTCTGGTCACCGCATTATAAGAAGGATGTGGAAGCTTTGGAAAGGGTTCAGAGGAGATTTACTGGGATGTTGCCTGGTTTGGAGGGAAGGTCTTACGGGGAAAGGCTGAGGGACTTGAGGCTGTTTTCGTTAGAGAGAAGAAGGTTGAGAGGTGACTTAATAGAGACATATAAGATAATCAGAGGGTTAGATAGGGTGGACAGGGAGAGACTTTTTCCAAGTATGGTGACAGTGAGCACGAGGGGTCATAGCTTTAAATTGAGGGGTGATAGATATAGGACAGATGTCAGAGGTCGTTTCTTTACTCAGAGTAGTAAAGGAATGCTTTGCCTGCAACGGTTGTAGATTCGCCAAGTTTAAGTGCATTTAAGTCGTCATTGGACAGGCAAATGGACGTACATGGAATAGTGTAGGTGGGATGGGCTTCAGATTGGTATGACAGATTGGCACAACATTGAGGGCCGAAGGGCCTGTACTGTGCTGTAATGTTCTATGTTCCACACAGATAGTCGCCTGAGGCGGGAATTGAACCCGGGTCTCTGGTACTGTGAGGCAGCAGTGCTAACCACTGAGCCACCGTGCTGCCCACAAATTCTGTGTCTATTTGGATACAGAACTGGTTCAAAAGGTAGAAGATACCCATCAGGATGGCCTCATCTGGGATCATGGGCTCATTTCAAACTGCAGGTGACCCCACTAGACTACACAATCACTCTTGCATGCTCTCTCTCTCACACACACACACCCTGCCCCGAGTTACGCACACATGAAAACACACACATATATACTCTCTCTCCCTCAATGTGTGTGTGCACACACACACCCACCCAACCCCCCTTCGGGGTGAACTTTGATGTGCAGAATTGTATTTCCAGCCACATTTTATTTTGTTCAAAAAGCACATAATCTGTAGGCAGTCAGTCCATGTAATAGTTTATAAATTCCTATTTTAGAAATAGAACCAGTCTGACTCAAGATTGGGATACAGATAGACTTGAACCTCACACCTTTAATACATTGTCTGAGCTGTGATGTCATTTTTTTTCAGTAAAACCTCAAGTTATCTTGAGAATGTGATTTGAAAGTAGTTCTGGGGTTTAGATATTAATGAACTGAAACCTGCAACCCATTCTAAAAGATGAAAGACTTAACAATAATCCAGGTTTGTTCAATAAATCGCATCAGTTGCATGACACTGTGATCTTTTGCTGTAAATTCTGTGTCTATGATCCTGCTCCACATGATGAAGGAGCAGCGCTCCGAAAGCTACTGCTTCCAAATAAACCTGTTGGACCATAACCTGATAGAACATAGAAAAGTACAGCACAGAACAGGCCCTTGGGCCCACGATGTTGTGCAGAGGTTTAGTCCTAATGTAAAATATAGTAACTTAACCTACAGTCCCCACAACTCACTGCTCTCCATGTGTATGTCCAGCAGTCGCTTAAATGTCCCCCAATGACTCTGCTTCCACCACCACAGCTGGTAACGCATTCCATGCATTCACAACTCTCTGCGTAAAGAACCTACCTCTGACGTCTCCCCTATACCTTCCTCCTAATATCTTCAAACTATGACTTCTCGGACCAGTCAATCCTGCCCTGGGGAAAAGTCTCTGGCAATTGACTCTATCTATGCCACTCTTTATCTTGTATACCTCGATCAGATAATGTTGTGAGATTTTTAATTTCGAAAATACAAGAGAGGGGGTGGTGGTGGAGGGTTGTTTTTCAGACTGGAGGCCTGTGACCAGCAGTGTGTCACAAGGATCAGTGCTGAGTTCACTGCTTTACATAATTTATATACATGATTTTGATGTGAATGTAAAGGGAGGTATGTGTATGGAATGAGCTGCCAGAGGAAGTAGTGGAGGCTGGTACAATTGCACAACATTTAAGAGGCATTTGGATGGGTATATGAATAGGAAGGGTTTGGAGGGATATGGGCCGGGTGCTGGCAGGTGGGACTAGATTGGGTTGGGATATCTGGTCGGCATGGATGGGTTGGACTGAAGGGTCTGTTTCTGTGCTGTACATCTCTATGACTCTATGACTGTACAACACCACCGTTTGGTGGCCAATATCTGCCTCAGGTTTGCTGCAGTACTTCAACGAAGCTCAACATATGTTTTAAGAACAGCACCTCATTTTCTCTTGCAGATCCTGCAGCCTTCTGTACTCCATATCGAGTTTAATAACTTAGGGCTCGAACTCTCCTATATCCTAGCCCCCTAGCCCACACCCCAGGCCTTGTTATCACACAGTCTGCTCTCACACACTTCTCATTGACAGTCACTAACAGTCCCTACTAACAGCTATTCACCCTGTCAGCCAGATTGTTATCCACTCCTTTCGCTGTCCAACTGTTCTCTCTCTTTAGGCTCGACCCCCACCTCCTGATTGCCTTCTTACCCCCCCCTCCCATTCTATCTGCTGCATGTAAACCAACATTTTCCTCACAACCATTAGTTCTTAGAAAGGATCACCAGATCCCAAATATTAATTCTGATTTCTGTCCCCAGATGTTGCCTGACCTTTGCCTGAAAATCAAGGGATAGAGAGTTTGATAAAGAAAAAGAATGAACAGAGCATTAAAATCTGAGCAGGACCTTCAAAAGCATGGAATGTTTGTAGGGAGGGGATTGTTTAAGATAATAAATTAGGAGGTCAAAGAGTGGCCACAAAATATCTTGATCAGATAGCAAAGAGGAAAACACCAAAGTATTTTATATGGATTCTATTTGGAAGAGGATTACCAGGAAACAGTGGGGCCAATTAGAGACCAAAGGGGCAACCTGTGCTTGGAGCACGAGGGTGTGGGTGAGCTCTTAGATGAATATTTCTCATCCGTATTCACACAAGGGGAAGGACATTGTAGCCAGATGAGATGGTGAGGTTATACAGCATGTTGTGATCAATAAGGAGGAAGTATTAAATATTTTAGCAGCCATAGAGGTGCATTAATCGACAAAGCCTGATGAGATGTGTCCCAGGATGCTGATATTTAATACCATGCTGGCCACAAGTGAAGTGCTAGATGACTGGAGGATAGGTAATGTGGCTCCTTTGTTCAAGGAGGGCAGCGAGGATATGCCAGGGAATTACAGAGCACAAAGACTGACAGCAGTGAGAGGGAAATGATTGAACAATTTTCAGAGACAGGATGAATCATTGATTGGAAAGGCAGGGACTGATCAGAGATAGTCGGAGGAGATCCTGTTTGATTAATTTAATGGAGTCATTAGAAAAAATGACGGAATATATTGGTGAGGGCAGTGCAGTTGAAGTGGTTTACATGGACTTCAGTAAAGTCTTTAACAAATCCCACATGGAAGGCTGGTTCAAAGTGTTATAAGCCCATGGGATCCAAGGCAAGATGGCAAACTGGATCCAACACTGGCTCCAAACAGGAGAGAAAAGGGAATGGGATTGGGATGTTTCTGTCATTGTATAGAACACAGAACTGTCCAGCACAGGATCAGGCCCTTCGGCCCACAATGTTGTGCCAACCATGACGTCAAATTAAACTAATCCCTTCGGCATGCCTTTGTGCATATCCCTCTATTCCTTGCATACCCATGTGTTTGTCTAAAAGTCCCTTAAATGCCCCTATCGTACCTACCTCCACCACCACCCCTAGCAGTGCATTCCAGGCACCTAATATCCTCTGTGTAAAGATCTGGTCCCTCTCCTCTCCTTTAAACTTTCCCCCTCTCACCTTAAGTGCCCCCTAGTATTAGACATTCCAACTCTGGGAAAAAGATTTGACATCAACCCTATCTATGCATCTCAATTTTATAGACTTCTATCAAGTCTCCCCTCAGCCTCTGCCGCTCCAGGGAAAACAACCCCAGTTTTTTCCAGCCTCTCCTTACAGCTCATACCTTCTAATCCAGGCAGCAACCTGGGAAACCTCTTCTGCACCTTCTCCAACACCTCCACATCCTTCCTGGAATGTGACTACCAGAACTGAACACAATACTCAAGTGTGGCTGAACCAAAATCTAATAAAGTTGTAACATGACATCCTGACTCTTGTATCAATTTCCCAACCAATAAAAGCAAGCATGCCATACACCTCCTTTACCATCTTACCTACCCGCCTGGCCACTTTCAGGGAGTTATGTACTTGAACCCCAGGATCCCTCTGTACAGGAATGCTGTTCAGGGTCCTGCCATTAACTGTAAACTTTTTCTTTATGTTTGATCTCCCAAAGTGCAGCACCTCACACTTAACCTGATTAAACTCTGTCTGCCATTTCTCTGCCCATATCTGCAACTGATCTATATCCCACTGTGTCCTTTGACAAACTTCTGCACTACCCACATCTCCACCAAACTTTGTATCGTCTGCAATCTTACTAACCCACCCACCTATATTTCCATCCAAATCATTTATATATCACAAACAGCAGAGGTCCCAGCACGGATCCCTGCGGAATACCACTAGTCACTGACCTCCAGCCCAAAAATCTGCCCTCTGCCTTCTATGGGCAGGTCAATTCTGAATCCATGCAGCCAAGTCACTGTGGATCTCATACATTTTAATCTTCTGGATGAGCGGACCATGAGGAACCTTGTCAAAAGCCTTACTGAAATCCAAGTAAATGACATCCACTGCTCTACCCTCAATCAGGCTGACTACAGTTTAACATTCAACACTATTATCCCCTCAAGACTGATTACTAAACTTAGTGATCTTGGACTAAGTCCCACTTTCTGCAAGTGGGCAGCAAGGTGGCACAGTGGTTAGCACTGCTGCCTCACAGCGCCAGAGACCCGGGTTCAATTCCCACCTCAGGCAACTGTCTGTGTAGAGTTTGCACATTCTCCTCGTGTCTGCGTGGGTTTCCTCCAGGTGCTCCAGTTTCCTCCCACAGTCCACAAATGTGCAGGCCAGGTGAATTGGCCATGCTAAATTGCCCGTAGTGTTAGGTGAAGGGGTAAATGTAGGGGAATGGGTCTGGGTGGGTTGCTCTTCGGAGGGTCAGTGTGGACTTGTTGGGTCAAAGGGTCTGTTTCCACACCGTAAGCAATCTAATCTAATCTAAACTGGATCCTCAGTTTCCTGACCCACAGGCCACAGTCAGTGAAGATTGGGGACAATATTTCATCCTCACTAACACTGGAACCCCCCCCCAGGGTTACTCAGCCCCTCACTGTACTCACTGTATACCCATCGTATTGCCAAATACCAGACTTTAACCATTTACAAGTTTGCTGATGACACCACCATAGTCAGTCGAATCTCAGTGGCGACAAAACAGACGACAAATGGGAGGTGGGAGACCTGGAAAATGGTGTACTGAGAACCTCGCTCTCAATGTTGGCAAAACCAAGGATCTCATTATTGACTTTTGGTGGGATGTTACTCATGTGCCCCCTACACATTAACAGCACAGAGGTGGAATGAGTAGAGAGTGTCAAACTCCTGGGAGTGGTCATCCACAACAAGCTTTCTTGGACTTTTAATGTGGACGCACTGGTTACAAAAGACCCAACAATGTCTCTTCTTCCTCAGGCAGCTGAGGAAATTTGGCATGACGGTGAATACCCTTGCCAACTTTTATACGTGCGCCATCAAGAGCATTCTGTCTGGATGTATCATTACCTGGTATGGCAACTGTACCATTCAAGATCGGAGACAGTTACAGAGAGTGGTGAATTCGGCCCAGACAATCACTAAGGGCAACCGCCCATCCATAGAATCCTGGGTGAAGTCCTGATGTAAAGTACTCAGTTAGGATCTCACCATTCTCCATGTCCTTCTCCTGAGTGAACACTGATGTACAGTACTCAGTTAGGGTCTCACCCACATCCCTCCTTCTCCAGGGTGAACACTGATGTAAAGTTCTCAGTTAGGGTCTCACCCACATCCCCCATGTCCTTCTCCTGGGTGAACACTGATGTAAAGTACTCAGTTAGGGTCTCACCCACATCCCCCATGTCCTTCTCCTGGGTGAACACTGATGTAAAGTTCTCAGTTAGGGTCTCACCCACATCCCCCATGTCCTTCTCCTGGGTGAACACTGATGTAAAGTACTCAGTTAGGGTCTCACCGTCCCCCATGTCCTTCTCCTGGGTGAACACTGATGTAAAGTACTCAGTTAGGGTCTCACCATCCCCCATGTCCTTCTCCTGGGTGAACACTGATGTAAAGTACTCAGTTAGGGTCTCACCCACATCCCCCATGTCCTTCTCCTGGGTGAACACTGATGTAAAGTACTCAGTTAGGGTCTCACCCACATCCCCCATGTCCTTCTCCAGGGTGAACACTGATGTAAAGTTCTCAGTTAGGGTCTCACCCACATCCCCCATGTCCTTCTCCTGGGTGAACACTGATGTAAAGTTCTCAGTTAGGGTCTCACCCACATCCCCCATGTCCTTCCCCTGGGTGAACACTGATGTAAAGTACTCAGTTAGGATCTCACCATCCCCCATGTCCTTCTCCTGGGTGAACACTGATGTAAAGTACTCAGTTAGGGTCTCACCCACATCCCCCATGTCCTTCCCCTGGGTGAACACTGATGTAAAGTACTCAGTTAGGGTCTCACCCACATCCCCCATGTCCTTCTCCTGGGTGAACACTGATGTAAAGTACTCAGTTAGGGTCTCACCCACATCCCCCATGTCCTTCTCCAGGGTGAACACTGATGTAAAGTTCTCAGTTAGGGTCTCACCCACATCCTCTGGCTCCAAACACAGGTTCCCTCCTTTATCCTTGACCCGTCCTCTCCTCTCCCTAGTTCTCTTCTTTTGTTTAATTAATCTATCGAATACCTTGGGATCCTCTTTAACCCTGCTCACCAAGGTCACTTCATGACCCCTTCTTGCTGTCCTCATTCCCTGCTGGTGTTCCTTCCTGCTTCCTTTATATTCTTCATGGGCCCTGTCTGATTTTAGCTTCCTAAACCTTACATGTGTTTCTCTTCCCCTTTTGACTAAATTCTCAGCCTCCCTTGTTCTCCAAGTGTCCCTGAACTTGCCATCCTTGTCCCACCTCCTTATTGGGACATGCTGGGCCTGAACTCTCATCAGCTGGTCTTTCAATATGTCAAATGTAAAAATTTACTCAATTTCTCCTCATAGGACAGTGCAGCCTTCCAGTGATCGTCCACAAGACCCAGGAGCAGACTGAGGCCACTCAGCCCATCGGGTCTGTTCTGCCATTCGATCATGGCTGATAGGTTTCTTCACCCCATTCTCCTCCCTTCTCCCCCATAGCCCTGATCCCTTTACTCAGCAGGAACCTCTCTAACTTTACCTTAAATACACTCAATGACCTGTCCTCTGCATCAATGAGTCCCACAGATTCCCCACCCTGTGGCTGGAGAAATTCCTCTCCGTCCCTTCACCCTGAGGCTGTGCCCTTGGGTCTGAGTCTCTTGTTTGGATAGAACCACCTTTTCCACACCATCCACTTTATCCAGGCCCCTCAGGATTCTGTTAGCTTCAATCAGATTGCTCCCCGTTCGCCTCATCCGAGACTCCATCAATTACAGACCAGAGTCCTCAACCAATCTTCATAAGGCAAGCCCATATGACAGGAGCATTCTTGTAAACCTTCTCTGGACCCTCTCCAAGACCAACACCTTCTTCCTTCCATACAAAACTGCTCACAATATTCCAAATGTGTCTGACCAAGCCTTTGCAGCCTCAGCAGTCCATCTCTGATCTTATATTTTTGCCCTCTTGAAATGAACGCTAATATTGCATTTACCTTTCCAACTGCCATCTGAACCTGAAGAGAATCATAAACCCAAGTGCCTTCTTGCTGCAGATTTCAGAGGGTCTTTCCCCATTGAGACAGCAGTCCATGCCTCGATTCTCCCTAATAAAGTGTATAACCTCACACTCTGTCACAGTGGACTCCATCTGTCATTTCTTTGCCCAGTCTCCTAACCTGTCCAAGTCCTTCCTAATCTCCCCACTTCCTCCACATTATCAGCCCCTTCAACTGTCTTTGTGTCAACTGCAAGCACAGCAACAACGCCCTCCGTTTCTTTGTCCAGCTCGTTCATGTATATCATGAATAGTGTGGTGCCAACACAGGCACGTGGGGAACTCCCCTGGCAGAGACTCCAACCAGCCGGGAGTTTCCCCTGAGTCCCATGGATTCCAGCTTTGCCCGGGCTCCTCGATGGCACATGCAGCCTTGATGTCAGGGCTGTCCCTCTCCTCTCCCCTCCCCTCCCCTACCCTCTGAAATCCAGCTCTTTTGTCCATGTTTGACCCAAGGCTGTAATGAGGTCAGGAGCTGAGTGACCCTGGGGGACCCCAAACTGGGCAGGTCACTGAGCAGGTTATTGCTGAGCAGGTACTGCTTGATAGCTCTGTTACTGACCCCTTCCATCACTTTACTGATGGGATGGAAATTTGCCGGGTCAGATTGGTCCTGTTTTTTATGCACAGGACATTCCTGGGTAATTTCCCACATTGTTGGATAGATACCAGTGTTGTAACTGTACAGGAGCAGCTTGCCTAAGGGAGCTGCAAGTTTTGGAGCACAAGTCTTCAGTACTGTTGCTGCAATCTTGTCAGGGCCCATAGCCTTTGCAGTAACCAGTGTCCCCAGCTGTTTCTTGTTATCATGTGGAGTGAATTGAATTGTCTGGAGACTGGTGTCTGTGATGCTGGGGATCACTGGCAGAGGCTGAGATGGATCATTCACTTGGCACTTCTGACTGAAGATTGTTGTGAGTGCATCAGCCTTATCTGGGCTGGGCTCCTCCATCATTGAGGATGGGGATATTTGTCAAGCCTCCTCCTCCAGGGAGTTGTTTAAACATCCACTACCATTCACAACTGGATGTAACAGGACTGCACAGCTTAGATCGGATCCACTGGTTGTTGGATCACTTAGCTCTCTCACTTGCTGCTCATGCTGTTTGCCATGCAAGTCATCCTGTTTGGTAGCTTCACCAGGCTGACACCTCACCTTCAGGTCTGCCTGGTGCTGCTCCTGGCATGCCCTCCTGCACTCTCCATTGAACCAGGGTTGATCCCTTGGCTTGATGGTAATGGTTGAGTGGGGGATATGCCGGGCCATGAGGTTACAGATTGTGCGGGAGTACAGTTCTGCTGCTGGTGATGACCCACAGTGTATCATGGATGCCCCATCCTGAGTTGTTAGATCTGTTTGAACTCTGTCCCATTCAGCAGGGTGACAGTGCCTCACAACACGATGGAGGGTATTCTCAATGTGAAGGTGGGACTTTGTCTCCACAAGAACAGTGTGATGGTTGTCTGTATATTAAAAGCAGGACAATCCAATCCGGCCAATTACCATTCCATCAGTCTGCTCTCCATCATCAGTATGAGTACAGGAGTTGGGAGGTCATGTTGCGGCTGTACAGGACAGTGATTAGGCCACTGTTGGAATATTGCGAGCAATTCTGGTCTCCTTCCTATCGGAAAGATGTTGTGAAACTTGAAAGGGTTCAGAAAAGATTTACAAGGATGTTGCCAGGGTTGGAGGATCTGAGCTACAGGAAGAGGCTGAACAGACTGGGGCTGTTTTCCCTGGAGTGTCGGGGGCTGAGGGGTGACCTTCTAGAGATTTACAAAATTATGAGGGGCATGGATAGGGTAAATAGACAAAGTCTTTACCCTGGGGTTGGGGAGTCCAGAACTAGAGGGCATAGGTTTAGGGTGAGAGGGGAAAGATATAAAAGAGACCTAAGGGGCAACTTTTTCACACAGAGGGTGGCACGTGTATGGAATGAGCTGCCAGAGGACGTGGTGGAGGCTGGTACAATTGCAACATTTAAGAGACATTTGGATGGGGATATGAATAGGAAGGGTTTGGAGGGATATGGGCCAGGTGCTGGCAGGTGGGACTAGATTGGGTTGAGATATCTGGTCGGCATTGACGGTTTGGACCGAAGGGTCTGTTTCCATGCTGTACATCTCTGTGACTCTATGATGGAAGGGGTCAGTAACAGCGCTATCAAGCAGCACCTGCTCAGTGACACCCAGTTTGGGCTCCCCCAGGGTCACTCAGCTCCTGACCTCATTCCAGCCTTGGGTCAAACATGGACAAAAGAGCTGGATTCCAGAGGGGAGGGGAGGGGAGGGGAGGGGAGGGGAGGGGGACAGCCCTGACATCAAGGCTGTATCTGACCATGTGCGGTATCAAGGAGCCTGGGCAAAACTGGAATCGATGGGCATCAGGGGCAAACACTCCTCTGGTTCGAGTCAAACCTGGCACATAGGAAGATGGTCATGGTTGTGGAAGGTCAGTCATCTCAGCTCCAGGACATCTCTGCAAGAGTCCCTCAGGGTAGTGTCCTAGGCCCAACCACCTTCAGCTGCTTCATCAATGACCTTCCCTCCATCATAAGGTTAGAAATGGGGATGTTCGCCAATGATTGCACAGTGTTCATCACCATTCACGACTCCTCAGATACTGAAGCAGTCCGTGCTCAAATACAACAAGATCTGGACAATACCCAGGCTTGGGCTGACAAGTGACAAGTAATATTCACGCCTCACAAATGCCAGGGTATGACCATCACAAATAAGGGACAATCTAACCACTGCCCCTTGACATTCAACAGTATCCCCCACTGTCAACATCATTATCATTGACTAGAAACTCAACAAGACTCACCACATAAACACAGATGCTATAACAGCAGGACAGAGACTAGGGATACTGCAGCGAGTAACTCCCGTCCCGACTCCCCAAAGCCTGTCCACCATCTACAAGGCACAAGTCAGGAGGATGATGGAATACTCCCCACTTGCCCTGGATGGGGGCAGCTCCAACAACACTCAAGAAGCTCAACACCATCCAGGACAAAGCATCCCGCTTGATTTGCACCACATCCACAAACATCCACTCCCTCCACCACTGATACGCAGTAGCAGCAGTCTGTGTTATCTACAAGATGCACTGCAGAAATTCACCAAAAGATCCTCAGACAGCACCTTCCAAACCCACGAACACTTCCATCTCGAAGGACAAGGGCAGCAGATACATGGGAACACCACCCCCTTCAGGTTCCTCTCCAAGCCACTCACCATCCCGACTTGGAAATATATCACCATTCCTTCAGTGCCACTGGGTCAGAATCCTGGAATTCCCTCCTTCAGGAACATTGTGGGTCAACCCACAGCACATTAACTGCAGCAGGTCAAGGCGGCAGCTCCCCCCACCTTCTCAAGGGGTGATTAGGGACGGGCAATAAATGCTGGCCCAACCAGTGACACTTACAGCCCACAAAATGAATAGGTAACAAGAAAAACTTCTACCGATACTGTCATGGATAGCTGCACCTGCAGCTGGTAGACTGGCAAGGATGCCAAGCCTCTCAGTGGTGGGACATTCAAATCCACCATCCAGAGTACATTCTGTGTCCTTGCCACCCTCAGTGCTTCCTTGGAGTATTGTTCAACATGGAGGAGCCAAGGGAAGGCGGTATGTGATCATCAGCAGGGGGTTTCCTTGTCCATGTTTAACCTTCAGACACAAGACTTCATGGGGTCTGGAGTCAATGTTGAGGACTCCCAGGGCAACTCCCTCCCGACTGTATCCCATTGTGCTGCCCCCGTCTGCTGGGTGTGTCCTGCTGGTGGGACAGGACCTATCCAGGGATGGTGATGGTGGGATCTGGGATAGTGTCAAGGTGACATGGTGACTCAGTGGGTTAGCACTGTTGCCTCACAGCATCAGGGTCCCATGTTCGATTCCAGCCTCAGGTGACTGTCTGTGTGGAGTTTGCACATTCTCCCTGTGTCTGCGTGGGTTTCCTCTGTGTGCTCCGGTTTCCTCCCACAGTCCAAAGCTACTAAGGTGTTATGCCAAGTTGCCCTGTAGTGTCCAGGGATGTGCAGGCTAGGTGGATGTACCATGGAAATGCAGGGTTACAGAGATGGGCTGGGATGCTCTTCAGAGGGAATGCCTGCTTTCATACTGTCAGGATTCTATGGTTCTATGACTATGTCAGGCTTGATTTTGATGGGATTGGATTTATTATTGTCATAGATATGAAGATACAGTGAAAAGTGTTGTATTGCGCCCCAACCAGACAAATTATATCTTACATCAGGGTAATAGAACAAAATGCAGAATACAGTGTTACAGTGACAGAGAAAGATCATCTCTAATATTCGAGAGGTCCATGCATAACATCGGGGAAGATGCTGTTCTTGAATCTGTTGGTATGTTTTCACACTTTTGTATCTTGTGTGTGACAGCGGAGGATGGAAGAGCGGCCGGGCTCATTGCTGAAGTTGACTGCTTTCCTGAGGCAGTGAGAAGTGTAGACACAGTAGAACGTTACTCTGTCATGGAGTGGACTCTGCCTTCACAGCTTTGTACTTTCTTGAGGTCTTGGGCAATACCACTTGCCATACCAAGCTGTGATGGATCCCAACAGAATACTTATCTGTGAGACATCATTCCTGATTTTAGCACTAGCCCCCAGCTGTTAAAAAGCAGAAGTGTGCAGAGTCAACAGGGCTATTTCTGCCAATATCTACTCCAGTGTCGAAACAGCTGCCTGGTTTTCTATCCAGTTTCATTTCTTTGTTCAGACTTTGTTGAGACAACTGAGTGATTGGCTCGACCCACATTGCAGTGGGTCTGGAGTCACACGTAAGGATTGCAGATTGGTTTTACTGGAGGATATTGGTGAACCAGATGGGCTTGTAAATGCCTCCACCATTTCCTCAGGCAACTCATTCCATACAGGCATCACCCTTCACTTGAAAAGGTTGCCCATTATGTCTGTTTAAATCTTACCCCTTTCACCTTAAATCTATGCCCTCTAGTTCTGGACCCCATTACTCTGGGGAAAAGACCTGGATTACTTACCCTATCCATGCCCCTCATGATTTGATAAATCTGTATAAAAGTCACCCCTCAGCCTCCGACACTCCAGGGAAAACAGCCCCAGCCTGTTCAGCCTCTCCCTATAGCTTAAATCCTCCAACTCTGGCAACATCCTTGTAAATCTTTTCTGAACCCTTTCAAGTTTCACAACATCTTTCCGATAGGAAGGAGACCAGAATTCCACACAATATTCCAACAGTGGCCTAACCAATGTCCTGTACAGCTGCAACATGACCTCCCAACTCCTGTACTCAATACTCTGACCAATAAAGGAAAGCATACCAAACGCCTTCTTCACTATCCTATCTACCTGCGACTCCACTTTCAAGGAGCTATGAACCTGCACTCCAAGGTCTCTTTGTTCAGCAACACTCCCTAGGACCTTACCATTAAGAGTATAAGTCCTGCTAAGATTTGCCTTCATGATGACCATGTTACCAAACTAAACTAGGTCTCCCTGCCTGCACTTAGTTCATATCCCTCCAAATCTTCCATAACTATCTTCACTGTCCACTACACCACCATTCTTAGTGTCATCCGCAAACTTACTAATCCTGCTTTCTACATTCTCATTTAAGGCATTTATATAAATGTCAAAGAGAGGACCCAGAACTGATCCCTGTGGAACACCACTGGTAATAGATCTCCAGTCCAAAAAACCCTCCATCATCATCCTGTCTCCTGCCATGAAGCCATTCAGTTGGCAGCTCACCCTGAGTCCCATGTGATCGAACTTAACTGATTAGTTTACCATGCAGAACCTTGTCGAAGGCTTGACTGAAGTCCAAGTAAATCATGGTTACCCCTCTGCTCTCACCAATAATCTTGATTGTTTCCTCAAACAAAAAAAACCTCAATCAAGTTTGAAAGACTCAATTTCCCTTGCAGAAACCCACAGTGACTATCCCTAATCAATCCTTGCATTCTAAATGCATATAAATCCCATCTTTCAGAATCACTTCCAACAACTTACACATGAGCAAAGTCAGCCTCGGGTTTCTCGCTCCCAGGCTGCTTCTTAAACAAAGGTACAACATGAGCCACTCTCCAGTCATTTGGCACCACAACTGTAGTTCGAGATGATACGAATGAGCCCAAACGTACTCAGTTCTCCATTGACTTTAACATTAATAATTAACAGAACAGAGCTTTCCAGTGTGTAACCTTGAGAAAGAATCTCCTACCTCGCTTCGGAACCTTTGAAGAAGAGGGGTCCTGTGGGGTTTCAGGGAAGTGGTGTCAGCACTATCCTCAACAACCTGAATCTGAAACAGAAGCAGAGATATCAGGCCACAGCTGACACCAAACATTTCCATTCAGTTCATCTCTAAACTTCAACCACTCATCCCAAATCCAAAAAAACAATGTGTTGCACACGCATGGGAAGGTGCTGAACATAGTGTTACATGGCACAGAAACAGACCTTTCAGTCGAACTAGGATTTCTTTTTGGAACTCTCTCCAAGTTAATAACATGCTTTTGATAGCAGGGGGACCAGAACTGTACGCACTATTCCAATCATGGCTTCACCAATATTCTGTACAACCTCAGCTTGACGGCCCAAATCCTATAGTTGAAGAGTGTAGTGCGGGAAAGGCACAGCCAGTCAGGCAGCATCAGAGGAGCAGGAGAATCGACGTTTTGGGCATTAGCCATCCTCCAGGCAATAAGCCCTAAAGCTGGAAGGCAAACATGCTAACTACCTTCCTAACCACCCTGTCTACCTGTGAGGGCCCTTTCAAAGAATTATTGGGGGGGGGGGGGGGGGGGGGGGGGGGGGGAGAACAGGGTGGGGAGGAAAGAGACTGGGTGGAAGGGACAGGGCAGGACAGAGGGGGGGCACAGAGCTTGGCAGTGCTATTGTTATTGACCCATCCCCTCCCCACACCTCAGTCAGTTGTGATTCAATTTACAAACATGGAGGTGGTTACTTGAAGCAGAGAACATTTAAGTTGCGTTGTGTGATAGCTCCAGGAAGAAACAATCAATCAGATTTTCCAGACTGGCTGTTGAAGTCAAATTAAAGCCATCAAGGTGTAAAAGAAATGGATTTTCTCCAACACAAGCTATGCTTTTGGGTAATGTCCTTTTTAAGCCTCATTCCTTTTGCTGAGTAAGTCTCTTCCTCATTGTTAAACAGAAGCTTAATATTGCATTCTTACGGTTTAGTGAGAGACCACCATTTCAAAGCCAAAATAAAAACTGATCTATCAAGCCAGAATTTCGTTCGCGATCTAACTCCTTGGGTCATTGCATCAGCTTCAATTACCAATTTCCAGCCCCACTGAGAAGGACAAAGGGCAGCAGATACATGGGAACACCATCAGCTGCAAGTTCCCCTCCAAGGCCCTCACCATCCTGATTTGGAAATATATCACCGTTCCTTCACTGTGGCTGGGTCAAACTCCTGGAATTCCCTCCCTCAGGGCACTGTGGGTCAACCTACAGTGCATGGACTGTAGTGGTTTCACAAAGCACTCCCCCACCACCTTCACCAGGGGAATGGTGGGGAGCAATATATCGGAGTACAGCCAACAGTGTCCACATCCCTTGAATAATTAAAAACAAGCATCGACACAGCCCCACCATGACATAAACCACACCCCAGTGCAGTAACCCTTGCTGAATTCATGCGTACAGACAGCCACTACATGCACCCATTCTAAATGCAGGCATATATAGGCCCAATCGTCCCTGCAATTTCAAACAGCCCCCTCAAAACCACGATAACATGAAATACAGTACCTGGGACTGGCGAACAAAGATGCCATGGTTCTCCTCACAAGTGAAATATCGCTTGCCTTGCACTGTGCCATCATTTTTACCTTTGGCGTCATCCAGAATGACTCCAACCCACTTGCCAGAGGCAAACATTGTGGCACCCACATAAGCGACAGTACCACGATGTCCCTTCCCAATCACTTCTACACGTGAGCCCACCTTCAGGGGCTTGCCAGCTCCTGCCTCACCACTCATTCTGCTGCTGCTCGTCTGTGAAGAAAAACATAATAGTGATTAACAAAAAGAAGCACCAAGTGAGTGAGTGAACGTGTGTGTGAGAGAGTGAGTGAGTGAGAGAGAGAGAGAGAGAGAGAGAGAGAGAGAGAGAGAAAAATAAAACCAAAACGTGCCTGAGTGAAGGAAATCTAGAGAACCACGTTGTGGGCCGGAGCTGCCAAAACAAATTCTTGTTAGGAGATCCAAGTACCAGGTAGAGTCAGACAGCATGACATACACTTAACTGTTGAGAGATTAAATAATGCTCTGAGTATCAGAGTTTTGGATACGAGTTCCCACCACCACAAGGCCAGGAGATCTGGCCCAGCACCAGCAAAATCACTGAAACCAGGAGATTCAGCCTCAGCTATTTACAGCAGCTCAGTGATCTCTGCTGCTGGGAGAATGCTGAAATCTATTGCAACAAAGGTTCATTGTTACTTCCCTGCCGAAGCTATCATGTGGTTGTTGCTGATTGCTTATTAAAGATAAACCCAGAGAAAGTTCCCAGCATCCCATTCTGCCTGATGACAGCGAGGCAACTCCCCTGACCAGACCAGCCACACAGCCTTCAATCATATCATAATCACAACATTCTCACTGTTTGCAATTCAAACAAGTCCCACATCCTCAAATATCACACTTTATTACAAAATGAGTGTGCTGAGAGGGTCGGTCAGCGATTCTATCTCAGCCACAGAGTGTGTAACAGAGACAGCAGAACACAACCCTCAGAATCACACAGCTGCTGCACACAGACAGCTGCCATTTGACCAACAGTGTCTGCACTGACTCCCCAAGTGGGCATCTTGCTCTGTACCATTCCCCTTTCTGTTTCAGCCACAGGCAAATGCTTCATTTACTTATTAGTTCAAATCTCTCCCCTCTCACCCTCAATTCTTTTGTGAAAGCGAACAGCTTCTCCTATTCTATTTTGTCAAGGCGTCTCCATATTTTCAAAACTTCAGTTCAACCTTAGAACATGGAACATTGCAGAGCAGTACAGGCCCTTCGGCCCTCGATGTTGTGCCAACCTGTGAAACCAATCTGAAGCCCATCTAACCTACACTATTCCATTGTCATCCATATGTCTATCCTATGACCATTTAAAGGCCCTTAAAGCTAGCGAGTCTACTGCTGTTGCAGGCAGGCAGGGCATTCCACGCCCCTACTACTGAGTAAAGAAACCACCTCTGACATCTGTCCTATATCTATCACCCCTCAATTTAAAGCTACGTTCCCTCGTGCTCGCCATCACCATTCAAGGAAAAAGGCTTCACAAATATCCCCATCCTCAATGATGGAGGAGCCCAGCCCAGATAAGGCTGATGCACTCACAACAATCTTCAGTCAGAAGTGCCAAGTGAATGATCCATCTCAGCCTCTGCCAGTGATCCCCAGCATCACAGACACCAGTCTCCAGCCAATTCAATTCACTCCACATGATAACAAGAAACAGCTGGGGACACTGGTTACTGCAAAGGCTATGGGCCCTGATTACATTCTGGCAATAGTACTGAAGACGTGCTCCAGAACTTGCTCCCCTAGCTAAACTCTCCCCATACAGATACAACACTGGCATCTACCCAACACTGTGGGAAATTGCCCAGGTATGTCCAATGCATAAAAAGCCACCAATCCAACCCAGCCAATTACCGCCCATCAATCCACTCTCCATCATCAGTAAAGTGATAGAAGGGGTCAGTAACAGCGCTATCAAGCAACACCTGCTCAGTGACGCCCAGTTTGGGATCCCCCAGGGTCCCTGCAAGAGGAAACCAGAGCACCCAGAGTTAACCCAGGCAGACACATGGAGAATGTGTCAACTCCACACAGACTGTCAGTCATTTAAAGCTGGTATCAGGTCCCTGGTACTGTGAGATAGCAGTGCTAATCATTGCTGCCCCAAATAATAAAAGAAAGTTGCAGAGGACACAATGATTGGCTGAGTTGTTGACAGTGAGGAGAAAGGTCTTAAACTACAGGATATAGACAGACTGGGCGGATGAGAGTGGCAGATGGAATTTAATCCTGATAAATGTGAGGTGGTGCATTTTGGAAGAAGGAACAAGTCAAGGGAGGACTCAATGAAGGGCATGATGTGGAGATGCTAGCGTTGGACGAGGGTAGACAAGACCAGGAGTCATATGACACCAGGTTATGGTCCAACAGGTTTGGTTAAAATCACAAGCCTTTGAAACACTGCTCCTTTGTCAGATGGAGGTGAAGGAGCAGCGGACTGAGAGGTTGAGATTTCAAATAAACCATGGGACTTCTGACCATATTTATATAAGGTAGGATTTGTCTGGATAGCATGCAAAACAATATTTTGCACGATATCTCAGTACGTGACAATAATAAATTAAATCAATCTCTCTTCCTGAAATGTCTTTACTGTCCAGACTTACACCATGCTCTGGAATAGTGAATTGAACAGATTGGAATACAGGGAGAACTAGCCATTTGGATACAGAACTGGCTCAAAGGTAGAAGACAGAGGGTGGTGGTGGAGGGTTGTTTTTCAGACTGGAGGCCTGTGACCAGTGGAGTGCCACAAGGATCGGTGCTGGGTCCTCTACTTTTTGTCATTTACATAAATGATTTGGATGTGAACATAAGAGGTACAGTTAGTAAGTTTGCAGATGACACCAATATTGGAGGTGTAGTGGACAGCAAAGAGGGTTACCTCAGATTACAACAGGATCTGGACCAGATGGGCCAATGGGCTGAGAAGTGGCAAATGGAGATTAATTCAGATAAATGCGAGGTGCTGCATTTTGGGAAAGCAAATCTTAGCAGGACTTATCCACTTAATGGTAAGGTCCTAGGGAATGTTGCTGAACAAAGAGACCTTGGAGTGGAGGTTCATAGCTCCTTGAAAGTGGAGTCGCAGGTAGATAGGATAGTGAAGAAGGTGTTTGGTATGCTTTCCTTTATTGGTCAGAGTATTGAGTACAGGAGTTGGGAGGTCATGTTGCGGCTGTACAGGACATTGGTTAGGCCACTGTTGGAATATTGTGTGCACTTCTGGTCTCTTTCTTATCGAAAAAATGTTGTGAAACTTGAAAGGGTTCAGAAAAGATTTAAAAGGATGTTGCCAGGGTTGGAGATTAGAGGTTTAGGGAGAGGCTGGGGCTGTTTTCCCTGGAGCGTCGGAGGCTGAGGGGTGACCTTATAGAGGTTTACAAAATTATGAGGGGCATGGATAGGGTAAATAGACAAAGTCTCCTCCCTGAGGTGTGGGAGTCCAGAACTAGAGGGTATAGGTTTAGGGTGAGAGGGGAAAGATATAAAAGAGACCTAAGGGGCAACTTTTTCACACAGAGGGTGGTACGTGTATGGAATGAGCTGCCAGAGGAAGTGGAGGAGGCTGGTACAATTGCAACATTTAAGAGGCATTTGGATGGGTGGATGAATAGGAAGGGTTTGGAGGGATATGGGCCGGGTGCTGGCAGGTGGGATTAGATTGGGTTGGGATATCTGGTCAGCATGGACGGGTTGGACCAAAGGGTCTGTTTCCATGTTGTACATCTTTATGACTCTATGACTTTGACAAAAGGAATTTCTCATGTGTTTTAACTCTAGCACTTCTTGACTTAAAACTATGATCTCTCATTTGAGGGCCATCTACAAGGATCCATGCACATCATCTTCCTGCCATCTCCAGCAGATTACCACGAAATACATCTTTTTCTCTCATCCCTTTTCAGTATTACATAGGGACCATTCCCACCATGACATTCTGGTTCACTGCTCAGTAGTCCCTAACATTGTGTTACAAGCCCATGGTAGCTTTCCAGTTGCAGGTGTAATGCACTGTTTTACCTCCTCCCTCCTCAATGTCGACATACTCCTTCCAAATGAAGCAGCAATTTCCTTGTCTACTCTCCTGTATTCATTCCCAACAATTCGGACTCCTCTCCACCGGAATGGGTGACCTCTGCTTATTCCTCAGGTATGACCTTGATCTTCCTGTCACTTGTCATTTCAGTATGCCACACTGCTCCCAATTCTGCCCTGGGCCTGCTGCAGAGTTTCACTGAAGCCTAACAGAAGCTGGAAGAACAGCATCTCACTTTCCCCTTACAGCACTGGGCAATATTCAGGATTCAAACTTTGGAGCAGGAACCCGTTTTTCTTTTGGATTCCTCAGCTGGACAGCTCCAAGCTCCCTGCTCTAATGTCTGGTTTTCTCAGAGCAGACTGATATTTTGCTGTTAATACCCTCTCTGGAGCTCTCTCACCTCTTTACAACCGTTACTTCTCCCTCAGCCTTTGGTTCCGAAAAACTCGTGAGCTTTAATCCATTTCCAACAGCAACTATTGTTTACCCTTTGTTTCCTGTTACGAAGCCAATTTTGGTCCAATTCAACCCATTAACCACTATCCCATGGGCTTTAATGTTTCTGACCATACTGCCATATGGGACCTTGTCAAATGCTTTACTAAACTCCATGTAGCTAATGTCCATTGCTCAACCCTCAGTGATCCTATTTGTCACTTCCTCAAGGAATTCAATCAAATTTGTACGGTATGACCTTCACTTAAAAATGCCATGCTGACTATCCCTGAATAGTCCAGACCTTTCGAAGTTACAGTTTGCCCTATCTCTCAGGATTGATTCGAACAATGTGCCCACCAAAGAAAGACTAACTGGCCTATAATTGTTTGGCATTTTCTATGTACTCTTTTTAAACAATGGAACCACATTTGCATTTCTCCCACCCTCCTGCACCTCAACTGTGTCCAGTGAAGATTGGAAAATAACCCTCCCTGACCTCCTTCAACACCAGAGGGAATAATCCATCTGGCCCTGGTGACTTATCCACTTTCAGGACTCGAACACTTCCGAGATTATGAAGAATATTTTGTTCAATAACTCATTGCACCTCATGGATTACTATTTCCACATTATCTCTATCCTTTCTGAATAAGAAGACAAATAATTCATTTAAAAATCTTCCACAGATCCTTTGCATCTTCACACAAGTTCCCAGGTTAGGGTGGATTAGTCATGGGAAATTGTCCCACAGTGCCCAGGGATGTGTAGGTTAAGGTGGATTGGCCATGGGATATTGTCCCATACGTCCAGGGATGTACAGGTGAGGGTGGGTTGGGAAATGCAGTGCTGTTGGTGGGTGGGTGGGGGGGGGGGGGGGGGGGGGGGTGGTGGTGTTATGTGTGTGTGTGTGAGATGGTGTTGTGAGGGTCAGTATGGATGTGATGGTGTTGTGAGGGTCGGTATGGATACGATGTTGTGAATGGCCTTCCAGGACTGTGCACGGATCCCCCACCCCCTGGGTCCGGTCCCCCCAAGTGTGTCTTGTCTCTCCCCCCGCTCCGCCACCCCCCCCCCCAGTACTGCCCCCCACACTCTCTCTCTCCCCCCCCTCCCTCACACTCTCACCCGCTACTGCCCCCCTGCCCCCCCCCCAACTCTCTCTCCTCGGTACTGCCTTCCCCCTTTCTCTCTCTCTCCCCGGTACTGCCATCCCCTTCCCTTTGCCCGAGGTACTGTCCACCCCCACCCCTCCCCTTGGTACTGTCCCCCCCCCACCACCACCCCCGCGGTACTGTCCAGCAACCCCCCCCCCCCCCCCCCCACCCGGTACTGTCCACCCGCTCTCTCTCCCCCCCCATCCCCGGTACTGTCTCTCCCCCCTGTCCCCTGTCTCTTTTCCCACATCCCCCCCGACCTCCAACCCCCCATCCCCGGTACTGTTCCCCCTGTCCTCTGTGCCCTGTCCCTCCCGTCCCCTGTCCCCCGACCCCCCCGCAGTCCCCCTGTCCCATGCTCCCTATCCACCCCCCATCCCCCCTGTCCCCTATCCCCCCACCCATGTCCCCTGTCCCCTGTTCCCACCCATCCCCCCGTCCTTCTCCTGTCCCCCCCTCGTCACCCCCGGCCCCTGAACCCCCATCCCCAGACCCCCCTTCCCCTACTGTCCCATCCCTTCCCCTGTCCGCCCATCCCTTCCCCAGACCCCCGTCCCTGTCCCCTCCCCAACACGTCACCCCCCTTGTCCCCTCCCCCGTTCGTCCCCCCATCTCCTGTCCCCTCCCCCGTCCCCTGTCCCCTGACCCCCCCGCCCCGTCCCCTGACCCCCCTCGCCCCCCCATCCCCCCTGTCCACCACCATCCCCTGTCCCCCCCCGTCCCCCCATCCCCCCTGTCCCCCCCATCCCCCGAACCCCATCCTCCCTGTCCCCCCCCAATCCCCTGCCCCCCCATCCCCCGTACCCCATCCCCCACCATTCCCCGTACCCCATCCCCCCTGTCCCCCACCATCCCCTGTCCCCCCCCCGTCCCCCCATCCCCCGTACCCCATCCCCCCTGTCCCCCACCATTCCCCGTACCCCATCCCCCCTGTCCCCCACCATTCCCCGTACCCCATCCCCCCTGTCCCCCACCATTCCCCGTACCCCATCCCCCCTGTCCCCCACCATCCCCTGTCCCCCCCCGTCCCCCCATCCCCCGTCGCCCCCCCATCCCCCGTACCCCATCCCCCCTGTCCCCCACCATTCCCCGTACCCCATCCCCCCTGTCCCCCACCATCCCCTGTCCCCCCCCGTCCCCCCATCCCCCGTCACCCCCCCATCCCCCGTACCCCATCCCCCCTGTCCCCCACCATTCCCCGTACCCCATCCCCCCTGTCCCCCACCATTCCCCGTACCCCATCCCCCCTGTCCCCCACCATTCCCCGTACCCCATCCCCCCTGTCCCCCACCATCCCCTGTCCCCCCCGTCCCCCCTGTCCCCCACCATTCCCCGTACCCCACCATCCCCTGTCCCCCCCCGTCCCCCCATCCCCCCTGTCCCCCCCCCATCCCCCGTACCCCATCCCCCCTGTCCCCCACCATTCCACGTACCCCATCCCCCCTGTCCCCCACCATCCCGTCCCCCCCCCCCCGTCCCCCCCTTCCCCCACCCATTCCCCGTACCCCATCCCCCGTCCCCCACCATCCCCTGTCCTCCCCCGTCCCCCCTGTCCCCCACCATTCCCCGTACCCCATCCCCCCTGTCCCCCCCCCATCCCGTCCCCCTGTCCCCCCCCCAATCCCCTGTCCCCCCCCCCAATCCCCCTATATCCCCTGCCCCCCCTACCCCTGTCCCCCTATATCCCCCTGCCCCCCCTCCCCCCATCCCCCCTGTACCCCCCCCATCCCCTGTCCCCCCATCCCCCCTGTCCCCCCCCAATCCCCCTATATCCCCCTGTCCCCCCTTCCCCCTGTCCCCCCCCCATCCCGTCCCCCTGTCCCCCCCCAATCCCCTGTCCCCCCCCAATCCCCCTATATCCCCCTGCCCCCCCCTCCCCCCTGTCCCCCCCCCAATCCCCCTATATCCCCCTGTCCCCCCCCCCAATCCCCCTATATCCCCCTGCCCCCCCCTCCCCCCATCCCCCCTGTCCCCCCCCCCATCCCCTGTCCCCCCATCCCCCCTGTCCCCCCCCAATCCCCCTATATCCCCCTGTCCCCCCATCCCCCCTGTCCCCCCCCCAATCCCCCTATATCCCCCTGTCCCCCCATCCCCCCTGTCCCCCCCCCAATCCCCCTATATCCCCCTGTCCCCCCCCAATCCCCCTATATCCCCCTGCCCCCCCCTCCCCCCATCCCCCCTGTCCCCCCCCCATCCCCCTATATCCCCCTGCCCCCCCCCTCCCCCCATCCCCCCTGTCCCCCCCCCCAATCCCCCTATATCCCCCTGCCCCCCCCTCCCCCCAGTCCCCCTATATCCCCCTGCCCCCCCCTCCCCCCAGTCCCCCCCCAATCCCCCTATATCCCCCTGTCCCCCCCATCCCCCCAGTCCCCCCCCAATCCCCCTATATCCCCCTGTCCCCCCATCCCCCCTGTCCCCCCCCAATCCCCCTATATCCCCCTGTCCCCCCTTCCCCCTGCCCCCCCCTTCCCCCTGCCCCCCCCTGCCCCCCCCTGTCCCCCCTTCCCCCTGCCCCCCCCTTCCCCCTGCCCCCCCCGCCCCCCCCTGTCCCCCCTTCCCCCTGCCCCCCCCTGTCCCCCCTTCCCCCTGCCCCCCCCTGCCCCCCCCCTGTCCCCCCCTTACCCTGTGGGGGTGCACCATCCTCTTGGGGCCGGTGTTTGCACTGAGCCGGGCCCCGGGCCCCGTCACCGCTCCCGCCGCCTGCCGCATCCCCGACTGCGGCTGTGTCCCGGGGTATCCCCGCTCCCGCTCCCGGTCCCGGGCCTCTCCCCCCCGGTGCAGGTCCCAGACCCCGGGACTCTCCCCCCTCTCCCCCCGGTCCCGGTCCCGGTGCAGGTCCCGGAGCCGCCGGCGGAGACGCTGCTGCGTCAGTGCGGCCGCTGGGTCCTAGCGCCGCCTGAACCTCATCATCATCATCAGACAGCAACAGACAGGGGCCAATCCGGATTAAACACAGGGACCAACCCGGATTAAACACAGGGACCAACCCGGATTAAACACAGGGACCAACCCGGATTAAACACAGGGACCAACCCGGATTAAACACAGGGACCAACCCGGATTAAACACTGGGACCAACCCGGATTAAACACTGGGACCAACCCGGATTAAACACAGGGACCAACCCGGATTAAACACTGGGACCAACCCGGATTAAACACTGGGACCAATCCGGATTAAACACAGGGACCAACCCGGATTAAACACAGGGACCAACCCGGATTAAACACAGGGACCAACCCGGATTAAACACTGGGACCAACCCGGATTAAACACAGGGACCAACCCGGATTAAACACTGGGACCAACCCGGATTAAACACTGGGACCAATCCGGATTAAACACAGGGACCAACCCGGATTAAACACTGGGACCAACCCGGATTAAACACAGGGACCAACCCGGATTAAACACTGGGACCAATCCGGATTAAACACTGGGACCAACCCGGATTAAACACAGGGACCAATCCGGATTAAACACAGGGACCAACCCGGATTAAACACAGGGACCAACCCGGATTAAACACTGGGACCAACCCGGATTAAACACAGGGACCAACCCGGATTAAACACTGGGACCAACCCGGATTAAACACAGGGACCAACCCGGATTAAACACAGGGACCAACCCGGATTAAACACAGGGACCAACCCGGATTAAACACAGGGACCAACCCGGATTAAACACTGGGACCAACCCGGATTAAACACTGGGACCAACCCGGATTAAACACAGGGACCAACCCGGATTAAACACAGGGACCAACCCGGATTAAACACAGGGACCAACCCGGATTAAACACTGGGACCAACCCGGATTAAACACAGGGACCAACCCGGATTAAACACAGGGACCAATCCGGATTAAACACAGGGACCAACCCGGATTAAACACAGGGACCAACCCGGATTAAACACAGGGACCAATCCGGATTAAACACTGGGACCAACCCGGATTAAACACAGGGACCAACCCGGATTAAACACAGGGACCAACCCGGATTAAACACAGGGACCAATCCGGATTAAACACAGGGACCAACCCGGATTAAACACAGGGACCAATCCGGATTAAACACAGGGGCCAATCCGGATTAAACACAGGGGCCAACCCGGATTAAACACAGGGACCAACCCGGATTAAACACAGGGACCAACCCGGATTAAACACAGGGACCAATCCGGATTAAACACAGGGACCAATCCGGATTAAACACTGGGACCAATCCGGATTAAACACAGGGACCAACCCGGATTAAACACAGGGACCAATCCGGATTAAACACAGGGACCAACCCGGATTAAACACAGGGACCAACCCGGATTAAACACAGGGACCAATCCGGATTAAACACAGGGACCAATCCGGATTAAACACAGGGGCCAATCCGGATTAAACACAGGGGCCAACCCGGATTAAACACAGGGACCAACCCGGATTAAACACAGGGACCAATCCGGATTAAACACAGGGACCAATCCGGATTAAACACTGGGACCAATCCGGATTAAACACAGGGACCAACCCGGATTAAACACTGGGACCAACCCGGATTAAACACTGGGACCAACCCGGATTAAACACAGGGACCAACCCGGATTAAACACAGGGACCAACCCGGATTAAACACAGGGACCAATCCGGATTAAACACAGGGACCAATCCGGATTAAACACTGGGACCAATCCGGATTAAACACAGGGACCAACCCGGATTAAACACAGGGACCAATCCGGATTAAACACAGGGACCAACCCGGATTAAACACAGGGACCAACCCGGATTAAACACAGGGACCAATCCGGATTAAACACAGGGACCAACCCGGATTAAACACAGGGACCAACCCGGATTAAACACAGGGACCAACCCGGATTAAACACAGGGACCAATCCAGATTAAACACAGGGACCAATCCAGATTAAACACAGCCTACAGCCTGTACACACAGGGACCAACCCGGATTAAACACAGGGACCAACCCGGATTAAACACAGGGACCAAACCGGATTAAACACAGGGACCAAGCCGGATTAAACACAGGGACCAAGCCGGATTAAACACAGGGACCAATCCGGATTAAACACAGGGACCAATCCGGATTAAACACAGGGACCAACCCGGATTAAACACTGGGACCAACCCGGATTAAACACTGGGACCAACCCGGATTAAACACAGGGAACCAATCCGGATTAAACACAGGGAACCAATCCGGATTAAACACTGGGACCAATCCAGATTAAACACAACCATACAGCCTGTACACACAGGGACCAAGCCGGATTAAACACAGGGACCAAGCCGGATTAAACACAGGGACCAAGCCGGATTAAACACAGGGACCAAGCCGGATTAAACACAGGGACCAACCCGGATTAAACACTGGGACCAACCCGGATTAAACACTGGGACCAACCCGGATTAAACACAGCCTACACCCCGTACACACAGGGACCAACCCGGATTAAACACAGCCTACACCCCGTACACACAGGGACCAACCCGGATTAAACACTGGGACCAACCCGGATTAAACACAGCCTACACCCCGTACACACAGGGACCAACCCGGATTAAACACTGGGACCAACCCGGATTAAACACAGCCTACACCTCGTACACACTGGGACCAACCCGGATTACACACTGGGACCAACCCGGATTAAACACTGGGACCAACCCGGATTAAACACTGGGACCAACCCGGATTAAACACTGGGACCAACCCGGATTAAACACTGGGACCAACCCGGATTAAACACAGCCTACACCCCGTACACACAGGGACCAACCCGGATTAAACACAGCCTACACCCCGTACACACAGGGACCAACCCGGATTAAACACTGGGACCAACCCGGATTAAACACAGCCTACACCCCGTACACACAGGGACCAACCCGGATTAAACACTGGGACCAACCCGGATTAAACACAGCCTACACCTCGTACACACTGGGACCAACCCGGATTAAACACTGGGACCAACCCGGATTAAACACTGGGACCAACCCGGATTAAACACTGGGACCAACCCGGATTAAACACTGGGACCAATCCGGATTAAACACAGCCTACAGCCCGTACACACAGGGCTCTGACTAGAATACACAGGATAATCTGAATTAATCACCATTGCTTGGTTTGTGGACACAATAATCTGGATTAAATCTGTAGTCTCAGGAGAATTGTTTAAACATGCACTCAATTTCAACTCACAGGGAATGTGAATTCTTTTTAAGCTTAGTTTTTATGAAAGAAAGGGAGATGGTATCCAGGCCATGCTGATGGACAAGGAATCTGTCATTAGAAGAGTTAAAAATTGTTAACGGAACAAGAAACAGAGGGCACAGATTTCAAGTCATGTGCAAATGAAGGAGAGCTGATATGAGAAAGCACTTTGTCTCACTGCTAATTGTGAAGATGGATTTGGTGCTCAGTTAGAAACTACATCAGGCACCTGATCTCTCAGGGTGGGGAGAGCGACTCTGTGATAGGTTAGGGTGGATTGGCCATGCTAAATTGTCCCCTAGTGCCCAGGGATGTGTAGGTTAGGGTGGATTGGCCATGGGAAATTGTCCTGTACTGACCTTGACTGTACTCTGCTGGTGGTATGGGAAAGTACTTGTTTCGGGGGGGAAATGACAATGCTATTAAGCAGGAACTGTGGAGCATAAATTGGGAGATGTTCTCAGGTTGGGGGGGGAAGGGAAAGTGAAAGCAACAGGGAGTATGGCGTTAAATGGAAAGACAAGCAGCAGGATAGCATGTGTCCAGGCGGATTTAAAATTGAGGCAGACTGGGAATGCAGAAAAAAGCAAGGATAACTTTGGACATCATATGACTTCCAATATCTCTAATGATAAGGAAGTTACCATTAAGGCACTTTACCTGAATGCTCGTAGCATTCATAACAAAGCAGATGAACTAATGGCACAGATCATAGTGAATGATTATGATGTAGTAGGCATCACAGAGACTTGGTTACAGGGGGGTCAGGACTGGCAGTTAAACCTCCATGGTTTTTCAACTTATCGAAAAGACAGGGAGGTCGGCAGAGGGGGTGGGGTTGCCTTGTTAGTTAAGAACAAAATTAAATCTATGGTATTGAATGACATAGCGTCGGATGATGTGGAGTCTGTGTGGGTGGAACTGAGGAACCACAAAGGCAAAAACTCCATAATTGGAGTTGTGTACAGACCTCCTAACAGTGGTCAGGACCAGGGATGCAACATGTACCGGGAAATAGAGAAGGCATGTCAGAAAGGCAAGGTTACATTGATCATGGGAGACTTCAATATGCAGGTGGACTGGGTAAATAATGTTGCCAGTGGATCCGAAGAAAGGGAATTCATGGAATGCTTACTGGATGGCTTTTTGGAACAGCTTGTCATGGAGCCCACAAGAGAGCAGGCTATTCTGGACCTAGTGCTTTGCAATGAACCAGACTCTATAAAAGATCTTAAAGTAAGGGAACCCTTAGGAAGCAGAGATCATAATATGGTAGAGTTCAGTCTGCAGTTTGAAAGAGAGAATGCAAAATCGGATGTAATGGTGTTACAGTTGAATAAAGGTAATTATGAGGGCATGAGAGAGGAACTGACAAAAATAGACTGGAAGCAGAGGCTTGCGGGGAAGACAGTAGAGCAAAAATGGCAGGAGTTTGTGAGTATAATTGAGGACACTGTACAGAGGTTCATCCCCAAGAAAAGAAAGATTATCCAGGGAGGGATTAGACAGCCATGGCTGACAAAGGAAGTCAGAAAATGTATTAAAGAAAAAGAGAAATCCTATAAAGTGGCCAAGAGCAGTGGGAAATCAGAAGATTGGGAAGGCTACAAAAACAAACAGAGGATAACAGAGAGTAATAAGAAAGGAGAGAATCAAATATGAAGGTAGGCTAGCCAGTAATATTAGAAACGATAGTAAAAGTTTCTTTCAATACATAAGAAACAAACAACAGGCAAAAGTAGACATTGGGCCACTTCAAACTGATGCTGGAAGCCTAGTGATGGGAGATAAGGAAATAGCAGGAGAACTTAACAAGTACTTTGCGTCAGTTTTCACAGTGGAAGACAGGAGTAATATCCCAACAATTAAAGGGAGTCAGGGGGCTGAGTTGTGTATGGTTGTCATTACAAAAGAGATAGTGCTAGAAAAGCTAAAAAGTCTTAAAATTGATAAATCTCCTGGCCCCGATGGGATACATCCTAGAGTTCTGAGAGAGGTGGCTGAGGAAATAGCGGAGGCATTGGTTGAGATCTTTCAAGAGTCACTGGAGTCAGGGAAAGTCCCGGATGATTGGAAGATCGCGGTTGTAACCCCATTGTTCAAGAAAGGATCAAGACAAAAGATGGAAAATTATAGGCCCATTAGCCTAACCTCAGTTGTTGGTAAAATTCTAGAATCCATCATTAAGGATGAGGTTTCTAAATTCTTAGAAGAGCAGAGTCTGATTAGAACAAGTCAACATGGAGTTACTAAGGGGAGGTCGTGCCTGACAAACCTGTTGGTATTCTTTGAAGAGGTGACAAGTAGGTTAGACCAGGGAAACCAAGTGGATGTGGTCTATCTAGACTTCCAAAAGGCCTTTGATAAGGTGCCACACGGGAGGCTGCTGAGCAAGGTGAGGGCCCATGGTGTTCGAGGTGAGCTACTGGGATGGATTGAGGATTGGCTGTCTGACAGAAGGCAGAGAGTTGGGATAAAAGGTTCTTGTTCGGAATGGTAGCCGGTGATGAGCGGTGTCCCGCAGGGTTCAGTGTTGGGGCCACAGCTGTTCGCATTATATATTAATGATCTGGATGAAGGGACTGGGGGCATTCTAGCGAAGTTTGCCGATGATACGAAGATAGGTGGACAGGCAGGTAGTACTGAGGAAGTGGGGAGGCTGCAGAAGGATCTAGATAGTTTGGGAGAGTGGTTCAGGAAATGGCTGATGGAATTCAACGTGAACAAATGCGAGGTCTTGCACTTTGGCAAAAAAGAATAAAAGCACAGACTACTTTCTAAACGGTGAGAAAATTCGTAAAGCCAAAGTACAAAGGGATCTGGGAGTGCTAGTCGAGGATTCTCTAAAGGTCAACATGCAGGTTGAGTCTGTGATTAAGAAAGCGAATGCAATGTTGTCACTTATCTCCACTTATCTCAAGAGGGTTGGAATATAAAAGCACCGTTGTGCTACTGAGACTTTATAAAGCTCTGGTTAGGCCCCATTTGGAGTACTGTGTCCAGTTTTGGTCCCCACACCTCAGGAAGGACATACTGGCACTGGAACGTGTCCAGCGGAGATTCACACGGATGATCCCTGGAATGGTAGATCTAACATATGAGGAACGGCTGAGGATCCTGGGATTGTACTCATTGGAGTTTAGAAGATTAAGGGGAGACTTAATAGAGACGCACAAGATAATACATGGTTTGGAAAAGGGTGGATGCTAGGAAATTGTTTCCGTTAGGTGAGGAGACTAGGACCCGTGGACATAGCCTTAGAATTAGAGGGGGTCAATTCAGAACAGAAATGCGGAAGCATTTCTTCAGCCAGAGAGTGGTGGGCCTGTGGAATTCATTGCCGCGGAGTGCAGTGGAGGCCGGGACGCTAAATGTCTTCAAGGCAGAGATTGATAGATTCTTGTTGTCTCGAGGAATTAAGGGCTACGGGGAGAATGCGGGTAAGTGGAGTTGAAGTGCCCAGCAGCCATGATCGAATGGCGGAGTGGACTCGATGGGCCGAATGGCCTTACTTCCACTCCTATGTCTTATGGTCTTAAATGCATGACAGAAATGTGGACGCTGTTCAGGAGCACTTGCTGATAGAGCTGGATAGGCAAGGAAGGGATGGTAAGGTGCGGGAACCTTCAGTAACAAGGGATGTGGAACATCTAGTCAAAAGGAAGAAGGAAGCTTACTTAAGGTTGAGGAGGCAAGGATCAGACAGGGTTCCAGAGGGTTACAAAGGTAGACAGGAAGGAACTGAAGAATGGACTTAGGAGAGTTAGAAGGGGGCACGAAAAAGCCTTGGCAGATAGGATTAAGGAAAACCCGAAGGTGTTTTACACGTATGTGAGGAACAAGAGGATGACCAAAGTGAGGGTAGGGCCGATCAGGGATAGTGGAGGGAACTTGCGCCTGGAGTGGGAAGAGGAAGGGGAGGGCATTAATGAATACTTTGCTTCAGTATTCACTTGTGAGAGGGACCTTGTCGTTCGTGAGGACAGTGTGAAACAGGCTGATACACTCAAACAGGTTGGTGTTAGGAAGGAGGATGTGCTGGAAGTTTTGGGAAACATAAGGATAGATAAATCCCCTGGGCCAGATGGGATATACCCAACATTACTACAGGAAGTGAGACGCACCTCGCTGCGCCTTTGGTGATAACCTTTGCACCCTCACTGTCCACTGGAGTAGTACCAGATGATTGGAAGGTGGCAAATGTTATTCCCTTGTTCAAGAAAGGGAATAGGGAATTACAAACCAGTCAGTCTTATGTCAGTGGTGGCAAATTATCGGAGAGGATTCTAAGAGACAGGATTTATGATTATTTGGAAAAGCGAGTTTGATTACAGATAGTCAGCATGGCTTTGAGAGGGACAGGTCACGCTTCACAAGCCTTATTGAATTCTTTGAGGATGTGACAAAAATCATTGATGAAGATAGAGCAGTGAATGAGGTGTATATGGATTTTAGCAAGGTGTTTGATAAGGTTCCCCATGGTAGGCTCATTCAGAAAGTAAGGAGGCATGGGATACAGAGAAATCTGGCTGTCTGGATAGAGACTTGGCTGGTCCATTGAAGACAGAAGATGGTGGTAGATAGAAAGTATTCAGCCTGTGGCTCGGTGTGTAATGATGCTGAAGGCATATACTGTACCTTTCAGAGAGAGTGAATGCTGTTTCGCACTGAAAGCTTACAAGCAGCTGTCATATGACTAGCTAGCAGTCTCCGAGTGGACTGGAAAATTGAAAGTATGTAACATGTAGCTGTGAAACAGATTGCTGACTTGGTTGCGATTCTGACAACAATTTGAATTTAACTCGTTTAAATTATGCCCCAGGATACCAAGACCTAATCGAATTTGAATTTTACTGTTTTGAAAACATCAAACCAATGAGATGATCTGATGCTTGGGGTATAAAGCAGCAGACATTTTGAGTTAGCCAGAGAGAGTAACCAACTGCCATAACCAGAGTAACTGCCAACCAAACTCTCTCTATCAAAGGGACCTTTTTCACATGAAACATCTTTGCAGCAAAAGACCGAAGATGACCCAAGGAGATCAGTGTCTGAAGGAAGACAAGACACCGACAATGACAGCACTGCGTGGCTTTAAAAATTAACTCGATATAATTTTAAGATGGGCTTTTATTGGTTCAGTGTATTGTTCTCGAGTGAGAGGTAGATAACAAGCATTGAACAGAAATGATGCTTCAAGTTCTAAACAGTTGTTTAATGTTCACTTTTAGCGTGAAAGAAGAAATTGGTAACTTTTTTTTATCAATAGTGGAATCTAAAGTGTCACTCATACTTGAACACATTATATTAGGCAAGGTGAGCTTTTCTGGGTGTTTGGTTTAAATAACAGAGGGCTTCACTGCTGGGTGGGAACGTGTTCCACAGGGATGGGTTCTGGGACCTCTGCTCTTTGTGATCTTTATAAATGACTCTGATGAGGAAGTGGAAGGGTGGGTTAGTGAGTTTGCTGATAACATGAAGGTGGGTGGAGTTGTGGATAGTCTGGAGGCCTGTTGTAGGCTGCACCAGGACATTGACAGGATGGAGAGCTGGGCTGAGAAGTGGCAGATGGACTTCAACCTGGAAAAGTGTGAAGTGATTCACTTTGGAAGGTTGAGTTTGAATACAGATTACAGGGTTAAAGGCAAGATTCTTGGCAGTGTGAAGAAACAGAGGGATCTTGGGGTCCATGTACATAGATCCCTCAAAGTTGCCACCCAAGTTGATAGTGTTGTTAAGAAGGTGTATGGTGTGTTGGCTTTCATTAACAGGGGGATTGAGTTTAAGAGCCGCGAGGTTATGCTGCAGCTCTATAGAGCCCTGGTTAGACCACACATGGAATATTGTGTCCAGTTCTGGTTACCTCATTGTAGGAAGGATCTGGAAGGTTTAGGAGGGTCTAGAGGAGATTTCCCAGGATGCTGCCTGGACTGGAGGGTGTGTCTTATGAAGAAAGGCTGAGGGAGCTAGGAGTTTCTCATTGGAGCGAAGAAGGATGAGAGGTGACTTACTAGAGGTGCACAAGGTGATGATAGGCATAGATAGAAGGTTTTTCCCAGGATGGAAATGTCTATTATGAGAATGTATACTTTTAATATGATTGGAGGAGGGTTTGGGGAATTGTCAGAGGGAGGTTCTCTACACAGAGTGGGGGGGGTGTGTGGAATGTACTGCCAGCAGTGGGAGTAGAGTCAGAGGCATTAGGGATATTTAAGCGACTCTTGGATAGGCACATGGAAGTTAGTACGATGAAGGGTATGGAGGTTAGTCTGATATTAGAGTAGGATAAAAGGTCAGCACAGCATCGAGGGCCGAAGGGTCTGTACTGTACTGTCCTATGTGGAATACACTGCCCGGAAATATGGTGGAGCCATATTGGCACAAAATAGAGCCACGGCAGACACTGCTCTAACAATTCTATGAATGTGGAAAGTGTTCAACAGACTGGTGGTTCTTAAAGTTGACACGGTATTGGAACCAGATAAGATGCATTCAGGGATATTTGAAGGAAGTGATACTGGGAATTGCAGGGGCACTCCCTACAATGTTTCAGTTGTCGATAGACACAGGGGAGGTGCCAGAAAACTAGAAAATAACATTACTATGTCGCCAAAAAGGTTGTCAGGGCAAGCCCAGCAATTACAAACCAGTCAGTGTAACTTCAGTTTCTACTGTCAATCACTCAGAATAGAATTAGCAGTCACTTGGTTAAAGATTATTTGGAAGACTGTGCAAAAACAAACCGGTGGTGAACTAGCTTGGGAGTTCGAAAGGCTCAGTGATGAGGAGCAAGGTGACAGACAATGGACTGAAAGGGGCTCAGCCAGAGGAGAGGAATACTCAATGGATACTCTTCAGGCTGGAGCAAGGGTTGGAACAGACTTCTCCAGGGTTCTAGCTTTCCCTGATAGAAATAAATGATCTGGGGTTTGCTGTGCAAGTATACAGATGGCACTGACCTTGGAAGAAGTATAAACTGTGAGGGGGACAGTGTGGAACAGCAAATGGGCATTGATGAATTGGAATGGGGGTGGAATAGGGGACAGATTAGGTTCAGTGGAGAGAACTACAAGGTGATGCACTTTGGTTGGAAGAACACTGAAAGACAACACAAAATAAGGGGGTAAATTCTAAAGGCAGGGGAGCAGAAGCAGAGGGAGCTGGAATATGAAACAGAGGGAGATGCAATCCAGGTTATGAGCATTGAAGGTGGCAGGACAGGGAGAGAGAGCAGTCAGTGAGCCATACAGTGTCCTGAACCTAATTAATTGGGGTGTAGAGTACAAGAGCAAGGTGATCGAGCCACAGAGTAATACAGCATGGAAACAGGCACTTCAGCCCAAACCCAATATGGTGCCCACTCAGCTGGGGGGAGGCGGGGGAGGGGAGAAGGAGTGGGGGAACAGCCTCCAGGTCATGGTTCAGGTAGCAAGTCCCTGGGTAGAGACCTGCAGTGGCAGGGAGGCTGTTCTGGGACTTACCTTGGTGCAGCTGAGTGTCCGTGGGGAGTGGAATGGAGTTTCGAGCAGTTGGGGGATGGCTGGTGGAATCTGATTTGGTGCAGGACGGTCTGATGCCATTTAGGAGCCCCTACACTGAGATGTTACACGAACATCTCTCTGAAATTTCTTACCTTACTGCAATGTCAACCCTTTAATGCTGTTGTATTTTCAAGTTATTTTTCAACAATAAATGCATCTTTTATTCCTCTGCTGTATCCAAGATTTGTACCTTGGTACGTGTACCTAAAATGTCGCAGTAAGACGACAGGCACTGTAAAAGCTTTTCAGTGTGTTCTTCCAATGACGTACACATGACAATAAAAGGATACGCGAATATTCGATATTCTATATTCTACCAGTAGTGGAGAAAATGTCCATCATAAAAGATTTAACAGCAGAGTACTTGAAAAGCAGTGATAAGACTGGACACTGTCAGCATGGATTTATGAAAGGAACATTTTGAGAATACAACTGGGAGAGTAGTGAGGGTAGCAAGCTGTTTCAGAAATCTTTCAATAACTCCCCCTCATTCTTCAGTATGGCAGATATTGGTCCAAAGTGAACCACAAATCATTCCAAAATCCTAAAAATCAGTCTGACCAACATGCACTCCCCTCCATCACTGGAACATCCTTTGTCAAAGGAGACCAAAACTCAAGGCCTGAATAATGCAGCAAGACATCAACGTTCCCCTACTCAAATCCCCTACAAACGCCAAAATAGAATTTGCTGCTTTCACTGCTGGTAATGGGAGGGACGATGATTAAGGGGAGACGGAGGTCCTGTGAGATGAAGGAGCAGACAGTGAGAACAATACAAAAACAGTAGATGGCAGCAGTTCGACAAAGACAGAACAGATGCAACACAGTGCGAACAGCAGCTCCGAAACCCTATTGAGTGGCTGATCACATCGCAGAGAAGCACCACAACAGCAACTGCGTCATGCTTTCTCAAGGTTACAATGAGTATATGTGGTGCTGAAATACAGAGCGATACAGCAAGGGAGGCAGACAGAGACTGACATGGAAAGTCTGACCAAAAGGGACACAGCAACGAGAAGCAGAAAGTCTTTTTTTTGGCAGAAGGAAAGCGAGAGACGGGAGAAAGAACCAGAGAGTAATTGGGCAAGAAGGTGGGCAGAGCCCTGGAAGAGATTAGAGAGATGTGTGGGGGTGGTTGTGTGTGGGTGCGGGTGTGTGCGTGGCATGGGGGAGGGGGGGGGTGGGGAACAGTGGGAGTGGATAGACACGGATAGGGGGAATGGAGACGGATGAATGGAGATAAAATGAATGGGGGACGCAGAAGAACAAGGGACAGGTGAGGGGGTAGAGAGGGGGACAGATGGGGGGGGAGGAGGACGGAAGGGGGGGGAGGGAAGGGGACGGATTGGGGGGGGGGTGGAGGGAGAGAGGGGCACGGATGGGGGGAGAGAGGGGGACGAGGACAGATTGGAGGGGGAGGGGAGAAGAGAGGGGGATGGACGGGGGGGGAAAGAGAGGGGGACGGATTGGGGAGAGAGAGAGAAGGGGCGGACGTGGGGGGAGAGAGAGAGAGAGAGAGAGACACGGACGGATGGGGGGAGAGAGAGAGGGGGACGGATGGGGGAGTGGAGAGAGAGAGAGAGGGGGACGGATGTGGGGGGGGAGAGAGAGAGAGAGAGAGAGAGAGAGGGGGGGGACGGATGGAGGGGAGAGAGAGGGGGGTGCGGATGGGGGGAGAGAGTGAGGGGGGGCGGATGGGGGGAAGAGAGTGAGGGGGGCGGATGGGGGGGAAGAGAGTGAGGGGGGAAGAGAGTGAGGGGGGAAGAGAGTGAGGGGGGAAGAGAGTGAGGGGGGAAGAGAGTGAGGGGGGAAGAGAGTGAGGGGGGAAGAGAGTGAGGGGGGCGGATGGGGGGGAAGAGAGTGAGGGGGGCGGATGGGGGGGAAGAGAGTGAGGGGAGCGGATGGGGGGGAAGAGAGTGAGGGGGGCGGATGGGGGGGAAGAGAGTGAGGGGGGCAGAGAGTGAGGGGGGCGGATGGGGGGGAAGAGAGTGAGGGGGACGGATGGGGGGAAAGAGAGTGAGGGGGACGGATGGGGGGGGGAAGAGAGTGAGGGGGACGGATGGGGGGGGGAAGAGAGTGAGGGGGACGGATGGGGGGGGGGGGAAAGAGAGAAGTGGACGGATGGGGGGGGGGGAGAAGAGAGGGGGGGACGGATGGGGGGGGGAGAAGAGAGGGGGGGACGGATGGGGGGGGAGAAGAGAGAGGGGGACGGATGGGGGGGAAGAGAGGGGGGGACGGATGGGGGGGGAGTGGGGGGAGGGGGAGCGAGAGGGGGGTACGGATGGGGGGAGGGGGGGGGACGGATGGGGGGGAGGAAGAGAGGGGGACGGATGGGGGGGGGAAGAGAGGGGGGACGGATGGGGGGGGAGGGGGGGACGGATGGGGGGAGGGAAGGGGACGGATGGGGGGGGAGGAAGAGAGGGGGACGGATGGGGGGGAAGAGAAGGGGATGTGTGTGGGGGGGGGGAAGAAGAGAGAGGGGGGTGAGAGAGAGGGGGACGGATTTGGGGGGGGTGGAAGAGTGAGGGGGACGGATGGGGCGGGGAGAGGGGGAGGGCGGGGGGAGAGGGAGGGTGGGGGGAGAGGGAGGGGGGGACGGATGGGGGAGGGGGGGAAAAGAGGGGGGCGGATGGGGGTTAGAAGCGGTTGGGGTGGGCGGGACGGGTTGGGTGTTTGGGGCGGAGGAACAGTTTGGGGTAGCTCTTTGGAACCACTGACAAGAGTACCAATAATTTTTAATAAGTTATGGAGAGGGACCAAGCTGGTCCAGAGGTTCAGATTCTAAGCTGGGACACAGCAAAGTTTGATGCAATAAGACAGGATCTACAGGGGCTGATTGGTGAGGTTTGTTTCCAGGCAATGGGACCTCCGGCAAGTGGGAGACCTTTAAATGTGAGATAGCTCTTGCTCCACGTTCCTGTCAGGGTGAAGGGCAGGGTTGGCAGGAACAGGGAACCCTGGATGACAAGAGATAGTGAGGCTTTGACCAGGAAATAGGAGGTGGGGTGTCTCAGGTCCAGGCAGCTGGGATCATGGGAGTACATGGAGGTGGACAGGAAATACAGGCGTTTACTCAAGGTGGAACTCAGGAGGGTGAAAACAGGGCACAAGATAGCCTGGGCTGAGATCAGGATGAATCTGAAGCTGTTCTTTAATTATATTAAAGGAAGAAAAAGAGTAACTAAAGAGAGAATATAGGGGCCCTCAAGGACCAACAGGGACAAGTATTGTGTATAGTCACAGGAGATGGGCAAAGTCCTCAATGAATATTTTTCCTCTGTTTACCATGGAGACTTCAGAACTTGAGGAAGATAGTGGCGATATCTTGGGAACAGTCCATATCCCAGGAGAGGTGGTGTTGGATATATTCAAATGTATGAAGGTGGATAAATCTCCTGCTCCTGACTGGATATATCTAAGAACACTGCAAGAGGCTAGAGAAGAAATTGCGGGGGCCTTGGCTGATATATTTGTATCATCGTCAGCCACGGGTGAGGTCCCAGAAGACTGGAGGGTAGCTAGTGTTGTGCCATTATTCAAGATGGGCTATAAACAAAAACCTGGGAACTATAGACCAGTGAGCCTAACATCTGTGCTGGGTAAGTTACTTGAGAAGATTCTGAGGGATAAGGTGCACATACGTTTGGAAAGACAGTTTGATTAGGGATGTATGGCAGATGCAGTTTAATGTGGATAAATGTATGGTTACCCACTTTGGTGGCAAGAACAGGAAGGCAGATTACTACCTCAATGGAGTTAAGTTAGGTAAAGGGGCAGTACAGAGAGATCTGGGTGTTCTTGTACATCAGTCAATGAAGAGAAAGTGAGGACTGCAGATGCTGGAGATCAGAGCTGAAAATATGTTGTTGGAAAAGCGCAGGTCAGGCAGCATCCAAGGAGCAGGAGAATCGATGTTTCAGGCATCAGCCCTTCCTTATGCCTGAAATGTCGATTCTCCTACGCCTTGGATGCTGCCTGACCTGCTGCGCTTTTCCAGCAACACATTTTCAGCACCAGTCAATGAAGGTAAGCATGCAGGTACAGCAGGTAGTGAAGGTGGCTAATAGCATGCTGGCCTTCATAACAAGAGGAATTGAGATAGAAGCAAAGAGGTTCTTCTGCAGCTTTACAGGGCCCTGGTGAAACAGCACCTGGAATATTGTGCGCAGGTTTGGTCTCCAAATTTGAGGAAAGACATTCTGGCTATTGAGTGCAGCGTAGGTTCACGAGGTCAATTCCTGGAATGGCAGGACTATCTTACGCTGAAAGACTGAAGCGACTGGGCTTGTGTACCCTTGATTCTGGATTAGTGGTGCTGGAAGAGCACAGCAGTTCAGGCAGCATCCAAATAGCTTCGAAATCGACGTTTCAGGCAAAAGCCCTTCATCCCGATGGAGTGGAGGCCAAGTCTCTGGATACTTTCAACAAATAGTTGGATAGAGCTCTTAAAGATAGTGGAATCACGGATTATAGGGATAAGGCAGGAACAGGATACTGATTGAGGATGATCAGCCATGATCATATTGAATGGTGGTGCAGGCTTGAAGGGCAGAATGGCCTACTCCAGCATCTATTGTCTATTTCCCAGGGTTGTGGAATTGAGGACTAGAGAGTATCAGGTTAAGGTGAGAGGGGAAAGAATAAAGGGAAGCTGGGGGGGGGTTGGGGGAGAGGGGGAGGTTGGGGGGGGGGGTTGGGGGGGTTGGGGGGGGGTTGGGGGAGAGGGGGGGTTGGGGGGGGGTTGGGGGGGGGTTGGGGGAGAGGGGGGGGTTGGGGGGGTTGGGGGGGGGGGTTGGGGGGGTTGGGGGGGGGTTGGGGGAGAGGGGGGGTTGGGGGGGTTGGGGGGGGGGGGTTGGGGGGGTTGGGGGGGGTTGGGGGAGGAGGGGGGGTTGGGGGGGGGTTGGGGGGGTTGGGGGGGGGTTGGGGGAGAGGGGGAGGTTGGGGGGGGGGTTGGGGGAGAGGGGGGGGGTTGGGGGGGGGTTGGGGGGGTTGGGGGGGGGTTGGGGGAGAGGGGGGGGGTTGGGGGGGGGTTGGGGGGGTTGGGGGGGGGTTGGGGGAGAGGGGGGGGGTTGGGGGGGGTTTGGGGGGGTCGGGGGGGGGGTTGGGTGGGGTTGGGGGAGGGGGGGGGGTTGGGGGGGTTTGGGGGGGTTGGGGGGGGGTTGGGGGAGAGGGGGGGGGTTGGGGGGGGTTTGGGGGGGTCGGGGGGGGGGTTGGGGGAGAGGGGGGGGTTGGGGGGGGGTTGGGGGTAAACTCTCTGGACGTTGGTCTGACTTTAACAAAACTAAAGACGGTCCCGTCACATCCCCCACCCCCAGGGGCGGGGGGGAAGGACACGGTCACGGTCACGGTCTCCCCGTCCCCGACCCCGCGATCACTGCCCACCCCCGGGGAGATCTCACCTCTCTCTGTCTCACTCTGTGTCTGGGTGTGTGTCCGGGGGTTCTAAAGCCGCCGTCAATCTCGCTGCGTCACTTCCCGCCTCAGATTCACTTCCGGGTCACGGACTCCGGCCTTCAGCCGCCCGAGGAGAATCTCCCAGAATTCCTCACACCGCGTCACAACACCACGTTGCAGGGCACACGTCACACAGCCCCACGTGATACGGTATATAACTGTGTAAATGACACCGTGTGACGGGGTATATACCTGTGTAAATAACACCGTGTGACACGGTATATAACTGTGTAAATAACACCGTGTGACGGGGTATATACCTGTGTAAATAACACCGTGTGACGGGGTATATAACTGTGTAAATAACACCGTGTGACACGGTACATAACCGTGTAAATAACACCGTGTGACACGGTATATAACTGTGTAAATAACACCGTGTGACACGGTATATAACTGTGTAAATAACACCGTGTGACACGGTATATAACTGTGTAAATAACACCGTGTGACACGGTATATAACTGTGTAAATAACACCGTGTGACGGGGTATATACCTGTGTAAATAACACCGTGTGACGGGGTATATAACTGTGTAAATAACACCGTGTGACACGGTATATAACCGTGTAAATAACACCGTGTGACACGGTATATAACCGTGTAAATAACACCGTGTGACGGGGTACATAACTGTGTAAATAACACCGTGTGACACGGTATATAACTGTGTAAATAACACCGTGTGACGGGGTATATAACTGTGTAAATAACACCGTGTGACACGGTATATAACCGTGTAAATAACACCGTGTGACGGGGTATATAACCGTGTAAATAACACCGTGTGACACGGTATATAACCGTGTAAATAACACCGTGTGACACGGTATATAACTGTGTAAATAACACCGTGTGACACGGTATATAACTGTCTAAATAACACCGTGTGACACGGTATATAACTGTGTAAATAACACCGTGTGACACGGTATATAACCGTGTAAATAACACCGTGTGACGGGGTATATAACTGTGTAAATAACACCGTGTGACACGGTATATAACCGTGTAAATAACACCGTGCGACACGGTATATAACTGTGTAAATAACACCGTGTGACGGGTTATATAACTGTGTAAATAACACTGTGTGACGGCATATATAACTATGTAAATTACACAGTGTGACACGGTATATAACTGTCTAAATAACACCGTGCGACACGGTATATAACGGTGTAAATAACACCGTGTGACGGGGTATATAACTGTGTAAATAACACCGTGTGACGGGGTATATAACTGTGTAAATAACACCGTGCGACGGGGTGTATAACTGTGTAAATAACACCGTGCGAGGGGGTATATAACTGTAAATAACACCGTGTGACACGGTATATTACTGTGTAAATAACACCGGGTGACACTGTATTTAACTGTGTAAATAACACCGTGCGACATGGTATATAACTGTGTAAATAACACCGTGTGACGGGGTATATAACTGTGTAAATAACACCATGTGACGGGGTATATAACTGTGTAAATAACACCGTGTGACACGGTATATAACTGTGTAAATAACACCGTGCGACACGGTATATAACTGTGTAAATAACACCATGTGACACGGTATATAACTGTGTAAATAACACCGTGCGACGGGGTATATAACTGTGTAAATAACACCATGTGACACGGTATATAACTGTGTAAATAACACCGTGCGACGGGGTATATAACTGTGTAAATAACACCGTGTGACACGGTATATAACTGTGTAAATGACACCGTGTTACGGGGTATATAACTGTGTAAATAACACCGTGCGACACGGTATATAACTGTGTAAATAACACCGTGTGACACTGTATATAACTGTGTAAATAACACCGTGCGACACGGTATATAACTGTGTAAATAACACCGTGTGAAGGGGTATATAACTGTGTAAATAACACCGTGTGACGGGGTATATAACTGTGTAAATAACACCGTGTGACACGGTATATAACTGTGTAAATAACACCGTGTGACGGGGTATATAACTGTGTAAATAACACCGTGTTACACGGTATATAACTGTGTAAATAACACCGTGTGACGGGGTATATAACTGTGTAAATAACACCGTGCGACATTGTATATAACTGTGTAAATAACTCCGTGCGACACGGTATATAACGGTGTAAATAACACCGTGTGACGGGGTATATAACTGTGTAAATAACACCATGTGCTGGGGTATATAACTATGTAAATAACACCGTGCGACACGGTATATAACTGTGTAAATAACACCGTGCGACACGGTATATAACTGTGTAAATAACACCGTGTGACACCGTATATAACTGTGTAAATAACACCGTGCGACGGGGTATATAACTGTGTAAATAACACCGTGTGACACGGTATATAACTGTGTAAATAACACCGTGCGACACGGTATATAACTGTGTAAATAACACCGTGCGACACGGTATATAACTGTGTAAATAACACCGTGCGACGGGGTATATAACTGTGTAAATAACACCGTGTGAAGGGGTATATACCTGTGTAAATAACACCGTGTGACACGGTATATAACTGTGCAAACAACACCGTGCGACACGGTATATAACTGTGTAAATAACACCGTGTGACGGTGTATATACCTGTGTAAATAACACCGTGCGACATCGTATATAACTGTGTATATAACACCGTGTGACACTGTATATAACTGTGTAAATAACACCGTGTGACATGGTATATAACTGTGTAAATAACACCGTGTGACACGGTATATAACTGTGTAAATAACAGTGTACGACACGGTATATAACTGTGTAAATAACACCGTGTGACGGGGTATATAACTGTGTAAATAACACCGTGTGACGGGGTATATAACAGTGTAAATAACACCGTGCGACACGGTATATAACTGTGTAAATACCACCGTGTGACACGGTATATAACTGTGTAAATAACACCGTGTGACACGGTATATAACTGTGTAAATAACACCGTGTGACACGGTATATAACTGTGTAAATAACACCGTGCGACATGGTATATAACTGTGTAAATAACACCGTGTGACACGGTATATAACTGTGTAAATAACAGTGTACGACACGGTATATAACTGTGTAAATAACACCGTGTGACGGGGTATATAACTGTGTAAATAACACCGTGTGACGGGGTATATAACTGTAAATAACACCATATGACACGGTATATAACTGTGTAAATAACACCGTGTGACACGGTATATAACTGTGTAAATAACACCGTGTGACACGGTATATAACTGTGTAAATAACACCGTGCGACATGGTATATAACTGTGTAAATAACACGGTGTGACGGGGTATATAACTGTGTAAATAACACCGTGTGACACGGTATATAACTGTGTAAATAACACCGTGCGACATGGTATATAACTGTGTAAATAACACCGTGCGACACGGTATATAACTGTGTAAATACCACCGTGCGACACGGTATATAACTGTGTAAATAACACCGTGCGACACGGTATATAACTGTGTAAATAACACCGTGCGACACGGTATATAACTGTGTAAATAACACCGTGCGACGGGGTATATAACTGTGTAAATACCACCGTGCGACACGGTATATAACTGTGTAAATAACACCGTGCGACACGGTATATAACTGTGTGAATAACACCGTGCGACACGGTATATATCTGTGTAAATAACACCGTGTGATGGGGAAAATAACTGAAAATAACACCGTGCGACACGGTATATAACTGTGTTAATAACACCGTGCGACACGGTATATAACTGTGTAAATAACACTGTCTGACGGGGTATATAACTGTGTAAATAACACCGCGTCACGGGGTATATAACTGTGTAAATACCACCGTGCGACACGGTATATAACTGTGTAAATAACACCGTGTGACACGGTATATAACTGTGTAAATAACACCGTGCGACACGGTATATAACTGTAAATAACACCGTGCGACACAGTATATATCTGTGTAAATAACACCGTGTGATGGGGAAAATAACTGTAAATAACACCGTGCGACACGGTATATAACTGTGTAAATAACACCGTGTGATGGGGAAAATAACTGAAAATAACACCGTGCGACACGGTATATAACTGTGTTAATAACACCGTGCGACACGGTATATAACTGTGTAAATAACACTGTCTGACGGGGTATATAACTGTACATAACACCATGTGACATGGCATATAACTGTGTAAATAACACCGTGTGACACGGTATATAACTGTGTAAATAACACCGTGCGACACGGTATATAACTGTGTAAATAACACCGTGCGACACGGTATATAACTGTGTAAATAACACTCTCTGACGGGGTATATAACTGTACATAACACCATGTGACACGGAATATAACTGTGTAAATAACACTGTCTGACGGGGTATATAACTGTACATAACACCATGTGACACGGTATATAACTGTGTAAATAACACCGTGTGACACGGTATGTAACTGTGTAAATAACACCGTGCAACGGGGTTTATAACAGTGTAAATACCACCGTGCGACACGGTATATAACTGTAAATAACACCGTGCGACACAGTATATAACTGTGTAAATAACACCGCGTCACGGGGTATATAACTCTGTAAATAACACCGTGTCACACAGTATATAACTGTGTAAATAACACCGTGCGACACGGTATATAACTGTGTAAATAACACTGTGTGACGGGGTATATAACTGTAAATAACACCGTGCGACACAGTATATATCTGTGTAAATAACACCGTGTGATGGGGAAAATAACTGTAAATAACACCGTGCGACACGGTATATAACTGTGTAAATAACACCGTGTGATGGGGAAAATAACTGAAAATAACACCGTGCGACACGGTATATAACTGTGTTAATAACACCGTGCGACACGGTATATAACTGTGTAAATAACACTGTCTGACGGGGTATATAACTGTACATAACACCATGTGACATGGCATATAACTGTGTAAATAACACCGTGTGACACGGTATATAACTGTGTAAATAACACCGTGTGACACGGTATATAACTGTGTAAATAACACCGTGCGACACGGTATATAACTGTGTAAATAACACCGTGCGACACGGTATATAACTGTGTAAATAACACTCTCTGACGGGGTATATAACTGTACATAACACCATGTGACACGGAATATAACTGTGTAAATAACACTGTCTGACGGGGTATATAACTGTACATAACACCATGTGACACGGTATATAACTGTGTAAATAACACCGTGTGACACGGTATGTAACTGTGTAAATAACACCGTGCAACGGGGTTTATAACAGTGTAAATACCACCGTGCGACACGGTATATAACTGTAAATAACACCGTGCGACACAGTATATAACTGTGTAAATAACACCGCGTCACGGGGTATATAACTCTGTAAATAACACCGTGTCACACAGTATATAACTGTGTAAATAACACCGTGCGACACGGTATATAACTGTGTAAATAACACTGTGTGACGGGGTATATAACTGTACATAACACCATGTGACACGGTATATAACTGTGTAAATAACACCGTGCGACACGGTATATAACTGTGTAAATAACACCGTGCGACACTGTATATAACTCTGTAAATAACACCGTGCGACACGGTATATAACCGTGTAAATAACACCGTGCGACACGGTATATAACTCTGTAAATAACACCGTGCGACACGGTATATAACCGTGTAAATAACACCGTGTGACACGGTATATAACTGTGTAAATAACACCGTGCGACAGGGTATATAACTGTGTAAATAACACCGTGTGACCGGGTATATAACTATGTAAATAACACCATGTGACGGGTTATATAACTGTGTAAATAACACTGTGTGACGGGATATATAACTATGTAAATTACACAGTGTGACACGGTATATAACTGTGTAAATAACACTGTGTGACGGGGTATATAACTGTAAATAACACCATATAACACGGTATATAACTGTGTAAATGACACCGTGTGACACGGTATATAACTGTGTAAATAACACCGTGTGACACGGTATATAACTGTGTAAATGACACCGTGTGACACGGTATATAACTGTGTAAATAACACCGTGCGACATGGTATATAACTGTGTAAATAACACCATGTGACGGGGTATATAACTGTGTAAATAACACCGTGTGAAGGGGTATATAACTGTGTAAATAACACCGTGTGACGGGGTATATAACTGTGTAAATAACACCGTGTGACACGGTATATAACTGTGTAAATAACACCGTGCGACACGGTATATAACTGTGTAAATAACACCGTGCGACACGGTATATAACTGTGTAAATAACACCATGTGACACGGTATATAACTGTGTAAATAACACCGTGCGACACGGTATATAACTGTGTAAATAACACCGTGCGACACGGTATATAACTGTGTAAATAACACCGTGCGACATGGTATATTACTGTGTAAATGACACCGTGTGACGGGGTATATAACTGTGTAAATAACACCATGTGACACGGTATATAACTGTGTAAATAACACCGTGTGACATGGTATATAACTGTGTAAATAACACCGTGCGACACGGTATATAACTGTGTAAATAACACCGTGTGACGGGGTATATAACAGTGTAAATAACACCGTGCGACACGGTATATAACTGTGTAAATACCACCGTGTGACACGGTATATAACTGTGTAAATAACACCGTGCGACACGGTATATAACTGTGTAAATAACACCGTGTGACGGGGTATATAACAGTGTAAATAACACCGTGCGACACGGTATATAACTGTGTAAATAACACCGTGCGACACGGTATATATCTGTGTAAATAACACCGTGTGATGGGGAAAATAACTGTAAATAACACCGTGCGACACGGTATATAACTGTGTAAATAACACCGTGTGATGGGGAAAATAACTGAAAATAACACCGTGCAACACGGTATATAACTGTGTTAATAACACCGTGCGACACGGTATATAACTGTGTAAATAACACTGTCTGACGGGGTATATAACTGTACATAACACCATGTGACACGGTATATAACTGTGTAAATAACACCGTGTGACACGGTATATAACTGTGTAAATAACACCGTGTGACACGGTATATAACTGTGTAAATAACACCGTGCGACGGGGTTTATAACAGTGTAAATACCACCGTGCGACACGGTATATAACGGTGTAAATAACACCGTGCGACACGGTATATAACGGTGTAAATAACACCGTGTGACGGGGTATATAACTGTGTAAATAACACGGTGTGACGGGGTATAGAACTGTAAATAATATCATGTGACACGGTATATAACTGTGTAAATAACACCGTGCGACACAGTATATAACTGTGTAAATAACACCGCGTCACGGGGTATATAACTGTGTAAATACCACCGTGCGACACGGTATATAACTGTGTAAATAACACCGTGCGACACGGTATATAACTGTGTAAATAACACCGTGCGACACGGTATATATCTGTGTAAATAACACCGTGTGATGGGGAAAATAACTGTAAATAACACCGTGTGACGGGGTATATAACTGTGTAAATAACACCGCGTCACGGGGCATATAACTGTGTAAATACCACCGTGCGACATGGTATATAACTGTGTAAATAACACCGTGTGACACAGTATATAACTGTGTAAATAACACCGTGCGACACGGTATATAACTGTGTAAATAACACCGTGTGGCACCGTATATAACTGTGTAAATAACACCGTGCGACGGGGTATATAACTGTGTAAATAACACCGTGTGACGGGGTATATAACTATGTAAATAACACTATATGACATGGTATATAACTGTGTAAATAACACCGTGCGACACGGTATATAACTGTGTAAATAACACCGTGCGACACTGTATATAACTCTGTAAATAACACCATGCGACACGGTATATAACCGTGTAAATAACACCGTGCGACACGGTATATAACTCTGTAAATAACACCGTGCGACACGGTATATAACCGTGTAAATAACACCGTGTGACACGGTATATAACTGTGTAAATAACACCGTGTGACATGGTATATAACCGTGTAAATAACACCGTGTGACACGGTATATAACTGAGTAAATAACACCGTGTGACGGGGTATATAATTGTGTAAATAACACCGTGAAAGTAAATAACAGTGTGTATCTGTGTGTGTGTGACTGGGTGTAGTTGTGTGTATGTGTCAGGGTGTGACCATGTGTTTGACTGGGTGTATCTGTGTGTGTGTGTGTGTGTGTGTGTGTGTGAGAGACAGGGTGTATCTGTGTGTGTCGTAGTGTATGTATATGACAGGGTGTGACTGTGTGTGTGTGTGTGAGAGAGAGAGAGAGAGACAGGGTGTAACTGTATGTGTGTGTGTGTGTGACAGGCTGTGTCTGTGTGTGTGAGAGAGACTGGATGTGACTGAGTGTGTGTCTCAGAACTCAGTGCCTCACAACTCAGAGACTCTGCCACAGAGAAGTGGGAAACCTTGAGGGTTACCATGCACTGCACATTCCTGGCTATCTTTTGGATGAAGACCTGCCAGCCTCATGACTCATTTGAAGTTAAGGTACCTGAGATGACCACTGTCATTGAAGCCAAGCGTGTCGCCCATGCTGTGAACAAATGGTCAGCTCGCAGGAAGAGCCTGCAGATTCTCAGGGCTGCCAGCAACAAATTTAAACAGACTGCCAGGCGTTGCACTAACGAGTACTGGACACAGCATGACGAGGAACCTCAGACAGCCACTATAACAGGGAACATTAGGGGAATGTACAAAGGCATCAAGAGGGCAGTAGGACCGCACCCCCCCCCCCACCCCACCTCAAATCCTCTGATGGGTAAGTAATCATAGACCAAGGCCAACAGATAGAGTGGTGGATTGAGCACTGATCTCTCCTCCAGAATGTATATGGTGTCCACCTCAGTGCTCAATGCCATCACATGCTGCTGGCCATGGACAAGCTAGACGCAGGATCATCAGTAGAAGAGCTCAGCAAGGCCATTGACAGCCTGGCCTCAGGTAAGGCCCTGGGTAGCAACGGGATTCCTCCTGATCTGATCAAGTGCTGCAAGACTAGCTTCCTGCTCCCATTGCATCAAGTTCTCTGTTAGTGCTAGCAAGAACGAGCCACACTGCAGGCCATGAGGGATGCCAAAATCATTGCCCATTACAAGAACAAGGGCGAGAGAAGTGAGTGCAACAACTAGAGACACCTCTCTCCTCACCACTGTCGGCAAAGCCTTTACTCAGGTCATCTGGACTCGCCTGCAGAAACTGGCAGAACGTGTGTACTCAGTGTCACTGTGCGGCTTCCGAGTTAAGAAGTCAACAGTCAACATGATCTTAACCTTTCACCAACAGGAGACGTGCAGAGAACAGAAAATGCCCCCGTTTGTCTTGGGGCTCTCTGTGTCACCCTGGGGAAGCCTGGTCCATGTTTACTGACAGCTGCCGTATGTATAAGTGAAAACGTACTGACTCCCAGGCTACAGTTTGGAGAAAAAGGCTGAGCAGAAAGGCAGGTGGCAGAGGCAGGGATGACGGTGAGTATGGTGTTAGTGTCCGGGGTGGTAGGAGTACCTGCCGTCGGTTTCATTGCTACAGTCTTTTGCCTGAGGGAGCTGATGGTGTTTGGCAATGTCCTGAAACTTCACGAGACACTGCAACAGTGTCCCATGAGGTCTCCCCGTGCACCCCTGTGATGGCTGTGGTCCAGGAATCTATTTTATCCAATTTAAAGGACCCCCCCACCCCACCCCATGGCCAATTTTCTTGGGACCATCTGTGCAGGTCCCTTGTGAAGGGGATAACATAACAGCTATCCTCTGTATCTTTTTAACACAGTGTCTGCTGGTGACCCAGGTATAACAAGAGAATCTCCTACCTCAGAGTCATAGAGATGTACAGCACGGAAACAGACCCTTCAGTCCAACCCGTCCATGCCGAAGAGATATCCCAACCCAATCTAGTCCCACCTGCCAGCACCCGGCCCATATCCCTCCAAACCCTTCCTATTCATATACCCTTCCAAATGCCTCTTAAATGTTGCAATTGTACCAGCCTCCACCACATCCTCTGGCAGCTCATTCCATACACGTACCACCCTCTGTGTGAAAAAGTTGCCCCGTAGGACTCTCTCATATCTTTTCCCTCTCACCCTAAACCTATGCCCCTCTAGTTCTGGACTCCCCCACTCCTGGGAAAAGACTTTGTCTATTTATCCTATCCATGCCCCTCATAATTTTGTAAACCTCTAAAAGGTCACCCCTCAGCCTCCGACGGTCCAGGGAAAACAGCCCCAGCCTGTTCAGCCTCTCCCTGTAGCTCACATCTTCCAACCCTGGCAACATCCTTGTAAATCCTTTCTGAACCCTTTCAAGTTTCACAACATCTTTCCAATAGGAAGGAGACCAGAATTGCATGCAATATTCCAATAGTGGCCTAACCAATGTCCTGTACAGCCGTAACATGACCTCCCAACTCGTGTACTCAATACTCTGACCAATAAAGGAAACCATACCAAACGCCTTCTTCACTATCCTATCTACCTGCAACTCCACTTTCAAGGAGCTATGAACCTGCACTCCAAGGTCTCTTTGTTCAGCAACACTCCCTCGGACCTTACCATTAAGTGTATAAGTCCTGCTAAGATTTGCTTTCCCAAAATGCAGCACCTCACATTTATCTGAATTAAACTCCATCTGCCACTTCTCACCCCATCTGGTCCAGATCCTGTTGTAATCTGAGGTAACCCTCTTCGCTGTCCACTACACCTCCAATTTTGGTGTCATCTGCAAACTTACTAACTGTACCTCTTATGCTCACATCCAAATCATTTATGTAAATGACAAAAAGTAGAGGACCCAGCACTGATCCTTGTGGCACTCCACTGGTCACAGGCCTCCAGTCTGATAAACAACCCTCCACCACCACCCTCTGTCTTCTACCTTTGAGCCAGTTCTGTATCCAAATGGCTACTTCTCCCTATATTCCGTGAGATCTAACCTTGCTAACCAGTCTCCCATGGGGAACCTTGTCGAACGCCTTACTGAAGTCCATATAGATCACATCTACCTCTCTGCCCTCATCAATCCTCTTTGTTACTTCCTCAAAAAACTCAATCAAGTTTGTGAGACATGATTTCCCACGCACAAAGCCATGTTGACAATCCCTAATCAGTCCTTGCCTTTCCAAATACATGTACATCCTGTCCCTCAGGATTCCCTCCAACAACTTGCCCACCACCGAGGTCAGGCTCACTGGTCTATAGTTCCTTGTCCTTACCACCCTTCTTAAACAGTGGCACCACGTTTGCCAACCTCCAGTCTTCCGGCACCTCACCTGTGACTATCGATGATACAAATATCTCAGCAAGAGGCCCAGCAATCACTTCTCTAGCTTCCCACAGAGTTCTCGGGTACACCTGATCAGGTCCTGGGGATTTATCCACCTTTAACCATTTCAAGACATCCAGCACTTCCTCCTCTGTAATCTGGACATTTTACAAGATGTCACCATCTATTTCCCTACAGTCTATATATTCCATATCCTTTTCCACAGTAAATACTGATGCAAAATACGAATTTAGTTTCTCCCCCATTTTCTGTGGCTCCACACAAAGGCCGCCTTGCTGATCTTTGAGGGGCCGTATTCTCTCCCTAGTTACCCTTTTGTCCTTAATATATTTGTAAAAACCCTTTGGATTTTCCTTAATTCTATTTGCCAAATCTATCCCATGTCCCCGTTTTGCCCTCCTGATTTCCCTCTTAAGCATACTTCTACTTCCTTTATACTCTTCTAAGGATTCACTTGACCTCTCCTGTCTGTACCTGACATATGCTTCCTTTTTCTTCCCAAAATCTCAATTTCTTTAGTCATCCAGCATTCCCCATACTGCCAGCCTTTCCCTTCACCCTGACAGGAATATACTTAGTCTTGAAGTTCATGTACTTACCATGCCTTTTCTGGGTACTCTTGTTCATTTTCGGCCCTGGGCAGTTCTCACCATGTGGTTTGGCTTGCCCAGCTCCCACAGCTGGCATCTCCCTGCAGAGAGTGGATGTCAAAGTTTCTCCAAGGTTCAGGGAATAAGTGCATCCAGGCACTCGGACCATCTTCAGAACAAACTTGAATTCTGACAGGCTGCTGGTCAGTCTCTCTCTCTCTCTTCCTGTCTCCCTCTCCCCCTCTCTCTGTTTCTCTCCCCCTCTCTCTGTCTCTCTCCCACTCTCTCTGTTTCTTTCTCCCTCTCTCTGTCTCTCTCCCCCTCTCTCTGTCTCTCTCCCCCTCTCTCTGTCTCTCTCCCCCCTCTCTGTTTCTTTCTCCCCCTCTCTGTTTCTTTCTCCCTCTCTCTGTCTCTCTCCCCCTCTCTCTGTTTCTCTCCCCCTCTCTCTGTGTGTCTCTCTCTGTATGTCTCTCTCTCAGACTCTCTCTGTCTCTGCTGCCCCGTGCAGCTGGGAAGCCACTAACTCAGCCACCTCATTCCACCCCCCCAGGATCAAGTTCCTCAGCAACAAGGTAAGTGTGGGGTACTGAGGGAAAGGGGCTGGGAGGGGTCCTTTGTTTTTCGCAGTTTTCAAGTCTCAGTGATTTTAATTTAAGGGTTGGGGTGGGTGGTGCTGACCACTTCCCTAAACTTATCTAAACTCAGGACATGAAGCGTTGCCGAACCTACCTTCCCTATTCTGCTCCCGAGAAATATTGGCTGGTGACCTTTATAAACAGGGTATTCCCGACCTTACTGTCCAAGCATGAGTGATTACCCTGGTGCTTGTTACTTCCTTGAGAGAGTTGGCGTCTATGGACTGCTGCCTCAGCAGGATAAGTTAAACTTGTCCCTGGGGCAGTCCTTCTCCCAAGGGTTGGGGTCCCACAACTTCATGGACCTCTAGTTTGAGCTGGGAATAGGGAATACACTGCAGCACTGACAAATACAGGACAAACACAAGACAAACAAGACAGCAGGGTCCATGTCAATTTCCCATGATCTGTGGATTTGTGGAATTCGATGTGAGCAAATGCGAGGTCTTGCACTTTGGAAAAAAGAATACAAGCATGGACTACTTTCTAAACAGTGAGAAAATTCGTAAAGCCAAAGTACAAAGGGATCTGGGAATGCTAGTCGAGGATTCTCTAAAGGTCAACATGCAGGTTGAGTCCGTGATTAAGAAAGCAAATGCAATGTTGTCACTTATCTCAAGAGGGTTGGAATATAAAAGCAGCAATGTGCTACTGAGCCTTTATAAAGCTCTGGTTAGGCCCCATTTGGAGTACCGTGTCCAGTTTTGGTCCCCACACCTCAGGAAGGACATACTGGCACTGGAACGTGTCCAGCGGAGATTCACACGGATGATCCCTGGAATGGTAGGTCTAACATATGAGGAACGGCTGAGGATCTTGGGATTGTATTCATTGGAGTTTAGAAGATTAAGGGGAGATCTAATAGAGACGTACAAGATAATACATGGTTTGGAAAGGGTGGACGCTAAGAAATTGTTTCCGTTAGGTGAGGAGACTAGGACCCGTGGACATAGCCTTAGAATTAGAGGGGGTCAATTCAGAACAGAAATGCGGAGACATTTCTTCAGCCAGAGAGTGGTGGGCCTGTGGAATTCATTGCCGCAGAGTGCAGTGGAGGCCGGGACGCTAAATGTCTTCAAGGCCGAGATTGATAGGTTCTTGTTGTCTCAAGGAATTAAGGGCTACGGGGAGAATGTGGGTAAGTGGAGTTGAAGTGCCCAGCAGCCATGATTGAATGGTGGAGTGGACTCGATGGGCCGAATGGCCTTACTTCCACTCCTATGTCTTATGGTTAGTATTAAAGGGAAAATTTAATCGGGCGAATCTATCCTTCTATTGTGCCAGCTTTTCCCTGGCTGGATCAAGATTGTGACACAAGTCCTGGCTCAAGTTGGGTCACGAGTGGACCAATTATTATGTCTTTTAAAATGTAGTTAATGAATTTAGGAGTCCACCTGACTACCTCCCCAGGTCAAGTCTAAGGCTGCTGAATTCTAAATTGTCCCAGTAGCCGGCTGCCAATTAGTTAAAGTTTTGATGATTAATTTATTTGTTTACCAGACTCTTTCCCCAGGCCAAGTCTGTGGTAGCTGAAGCCAATTTGCAGCAGTTGCTAGAACGGCTCCATTTCGGAATGGTAGGCAGTGACCAGTGGGGTACCGCAGGGATCAGTGCTGGGACCGCAGCTTTTTACAATATATGTAAATGATATAGAAGATGGTATCAGCAATAACATTAGCAAATTTGCTGATGACACAAAGCTAGGTGGTAGGGTGAAATGTGATGAGGATGTTAGGGGATTACAGGGTGACCTGGACAAGTTAGGTGAGTGGGCAGATGCATGGCAGATGCAGTTTAATGTGGATAAATGTCTGGTTATCCACTTTGGTGGCAAGAACAGGAAGGCAGATTACTACCTCAATGGTATCAAATTAGGTAAAGGGGCTGTTCAGAGAGATCTGGGTGTTCTTGTCCACCAGTCAATGAAGGCAAGCATGCAGGTACAGCAGGTCGTGAAGAAGGCTAATAGCATGCTGGCCTTCATAACAAGAGGGATTGAGTATAGAAGCAAAGAGGTGCTTCTGCAGCTGGACAGGGCCCTGGTGAGACCACACCTGGAGTACTGTGTACAGTTCTGGTCTCCAAATTTGAGGAAAGACATTCTGGCTATTGAGGGAGCGCAGCGTAGGTTCACGAGGTCAATTCCTGGAATGGCAGGATTGCCTTACACGGAAAGACTGAAGCGACTGGGCTTGTATACCCTTGAGTTTAGAAGACTGAGAGGGGATCTGATTGAAACGTATAGGATTATGAAAGGACTGGACACTCTGGCAGGAGGGAACATATTTCCGTTGATGGGGGAGTGCTGAACCAGAGGACACAACTTAAAAATACGGGGTAGACCATTTAGGACAGAGATGAGGAGAAACTACTTCACCCAGAGAGTGGTGGCTGTGTGGAATGCTCTGCCCCAGAGGGCAGTGGAGGCCCAGTCTCTGGATTCTTTTAAGAAAGAATTGGATAGAGCTCTTAAAGATAGTGGAGTCAAGGGGTATGGAGATAAGGCTGGAACAGGATACTGATTAGGAATGATCAGCCATGATCATATTGAATGGCGGTGCAGGCTCGAAGGGCAGAATGGCCTACTCCTGCACCTATTGTCTATCAGAATTGTGGCCACCCTCCACAGTCGTCCAGCCTTTCTCTGGTCTGACCCGCTGGGGTAGGACCGGCCGCCAGGTCGGAATTGGGCTAAATTTGAACTATCAGGTTCACTTACCCTGTTGAGAGACAAAAAAGGGGCTGCTGACTAACGCTAAGCTGTCGTTATTATCCCAATAGTGCTGAAACCACACAAACCAGATCAGGTGAAATTGACAAGCTGTCTATTACAAGCGATATTGCTGGAAGAGAAAGTGACGAGGCCGACACAGAACTGACAGTCTGTACAGATAGATCAAGGGTTCTGTTCCTCGAGCTGCACTCCAGAACCCCAGTACCCCAGTACTCCATCCTTAAGCTGAGGATGAAGCCAGGATTTATAGGAATACTGTGCAATGATGCGAATTAAAAATAGGGAATGATACAATGTATTTGGAAATGGAGTAATCTAGTTACAATGATGATAATCGGAAAACAGTTCGATGAATGTCCTGATTCTCGATACAATGCAAGATCCTGACAGTGTCAATGGGTCTGGAACTTCTTTCCAGGGTAGGTGAGTAAGGTGCTCCCACGCTAACCATGTCTAAAGACATACTGTCCACATAATTCTCAGCCTCCCTAATGCACAGCAGTGTCCCAAACTCATGCCCAGGCTCCAGCACCCATTGCTCAAACTGGTCAGTCCAGTGGTACTTGGTGTCGATGTGGTCATCCAGCCTGCCAGGAGTGTGCAAGGTTTGTCACTTATTACTCACCAACATTTGGGAGAAGTCGGATTATTATTCACATTTCTTGTACTATTAATTCTAAACTGCAGATCCATCGAATATAAATCTTTACTGAGTGTCCTTGTGCACAAATCATAGAAAACTAGAATGTAGATACAGCAGGTAATAAAGGGTAAATGGAAATTTAACATTTATTACTCAAGGAAAAGGAAGACAGTCTTACTGCAATTGCACAAGGCATTAGTGAGACAGCATCTGCAAATATGATGCCAGGAGTAGGCTATTCAGCCCATCAAACCTGTTCTAGCATTTAATAAAACCAGAGCTGATCTAGATTTAGATTTTAGATTAGATTACAGTGTGGAAACAGGCCCTTTTGTGGCCTAACTCCAGACACCTGCCTTTGGCCAGTATCCCTTCATACTGTTGCTTAACAAAACAAAACAATCTATTTCAGACCATGCTCTGAGTTTAGATTAGATTACTTACAGTGTGGAAACAGGCCCTTTGGCCCAACAAGTCCACACCGCCCCGCCGAAGCGCAACCCACCCATACCCCTACCCCTTACCTACACTACGGACAATTTAGGATGGCCAATTCACCTGACCTGCACATCTTTGTATTGTGGGAGGAAACCGGAGCAAACCCACGCAGACACGGGGAGAATGTGCAAACTCCACACAGTCAGTCACCTGAGGCGGGAATTGAACCCGGGTCTTTGGCGCTGTGAGGCAGCAGTGCTAACCACTGTGCCACCGTGCCGTTCTAGAATCCCTAAGCAGTATAAACTGTTTATCATCTTTATCACAGTGTGGGAGCAGGTCATATGGCTCAATAAAATCCGCTGGATTGTGGGAGGAAACCGGAGCACCTGGAGGAAACCCACGCAGACATGGAGAGAATGTGCAAATTCCACACAGAGAGTTGCCCAAGGCTGGAATCAAACCCAGGTCCCTGGCGCAGTGAGGCAGCAGTGCTAACCACTGTGCCAGTCTTTTGCTGTTAAACACGATGTGGAGGTGCTGGTGATGGACTGGGGTGGACAAAGTTAAGAATCACATAACATCAGGTTATAGTCCAACAGTTATAATTGGAAGCACTAGCTTTCGAAGTGCTGCTCCTTCATCTATCATAACTGTTATGAAGATGTGGGTGTACTGTACTTTTAAATGGGTTAAAAGCTGGTAGACCTACCTGATAGCACCAAGTGTTCTCAGTTAGGTAACCGTGTAACCCTTGGTCATAGCTAAATTAGCTGGTTGCCTGGAAACTGCAAAACAGATTCGAATTAGGCCAATCAGCTTAAGTTATTCCCCAAAAAACACCAAGCTCCAATCCAGTTTGAATTGAGTATACTGACAATATTAAAAGCCAATGACACAATCCAATGCTTTGTGAGTATAAAACGGGGGGAAAAGTGAACAGTTGGGAGGAGAACTGCCCAGCTACCAGCATGTAAAAAGACTGCCTGAAAATAGCTCTCTTAAAAGTACCTTTATCAATCAGGAATCTGAGAAGCAAAATCCCTAAGAAGAAGAATAGAAGACAGGAAGATCCAAATAGAAGAACTGAAAGCTGCCTGGTTTTGAGATAAAACGTTTTGTTTTGTAAATCTTAATTGGGAGTTTTATCAGACTATTTTATCGAAGAATGCCTCATCTTCCGCCTAGGAACCCTCCAACCACAAGGGATGAACTCAGATTTCTCCAGTTTCCTCATTTCCCCTCCCCCACCTTGTCTCAGTCAAATCCCTCGAACTCAGCACTGCCTTCCTAACCTGCAATCTTCTTCCTGACCTTTCCGCCCCCACCCCCCCACTCTGGCCTATCACCCTCACCTTGACCTCCTTCCACCTATCGCATTTCCAATGCCCCTCTCCCAAGTCCCCCCTCCCTACCTTTTATCCTAACCTGCTGGACACACTTTCCTCATTCCTGAAGAAGGGCTTATGCCCGAAACGTCGATTCTCCTGTTCCTTGGATGCTGCCTGACCTGCTGCGCTTTTCCAGCAACACATTTTCAGCTCTGATCTCCAGCATCTGCAGTCCTCACTTTCTCCTCCCAGTTTTATCAGACTAGTATTGTGGAAAGGAAGGTGAACAATAGATTCGAGGATGGAGTTATAAATAGTTGTTAGCTAATTATTCTGTTATACTTTAAGAAATAAAGTTGTTAATTTTTACTTTAAATAATTCTTGGCCTCTTGAACTTTCACATTTACTGCATGGGATAAATCTTTGGATGTAGGTTTGCTCACTGAGCTGGAAGGTTCATTTCCAGACATTTTGTCACCCTACTAGGTAACATCTTCAGTTGGACTCAGGCGAAGCACTGCTAATGATTCCTGCTTTCTATTTATATGTTTGGATTTCTTTGAGTTGGTGATGTCATTTCCTGTGTAGCTGGTTTTATATTAAGCAGGAGGGTTTACCCCATGTTGTAACACAACACCTGATGAAAAAGCAGTGCCTTGAAAGCTACTGATTCCAAGTAAACTGTTGAACTCTAACCTGATGTGTGATTTTTAACTTTTGCTGTTAATATCTTAAATTCTTTGACCAGAAGCCTTAAGCTTCTCAATTCTAGAGATATAGGCCTCTTTTATATAATGTCTCCTCAGAACATAATCCCTGAAGTCCAAGTCTCATTCTTGTAAATCTACATTATACTCTCTCTAAGGCTGTCTATGTCCTGATGAAACCAAAAACAGAGGTTGCTGATAAAACTCAGCAGGTCTGGCAGGATCTGTGGGAAGAGAGCAGAGTTGATATGAACATTTCGGGTCCCGTCACCCTTCTGAGAAGTTCTACAGTATCACAGCTACTATTCTGAGATGTGCAGGTACACAAAGGGTGCAAAGTCAGGGTGTCCAACTATAACCTGGTGTTGTGTGATTTTTAATTTTGTCCACCCCAGTTCAATACCGGCATCAGGTTTATTTGAAATTTCAGAGCACTGCTGTTTCGTCAGGTGAAGTGAAAGGAGATGCACAGGTGGATGCAGAATTTATAGGCAGAGAGATAATTCCCAGATAATTAAGAGTGTCAACAGATAAATGCAAATCATGTGAGTAAAGTGTCAACAGCTGAATAATAAGCGAAGGTATGACCTATAATCCAATTAATAATTACAAAAAATCAAAAATAGCATGCACTGTGAGGACATGGGTTCAAATCCAACTGTAACATCTGATGAAATCTGAATTTATTAAAATCTGGAATGAAAGGTGACTGTGCTGTTGATGTGTAACTGTCATTGATTGTTGAAAGAACCCATCTGGTTCACAAATGTCCTTTTGGGAAGGAAATCTGCCCTCCTAACTTGGTTTGTTTAACATGTTATTCCAGATGCACAGCTCTTAACTTCCTTCTGAGCAATTAGCGACGAGCAGTCATTGCTGACCTAGCCAATGGCACCACATCCCAAAATCAAACTACCAAGGAATGGACTACCTTAGAGGGTAGTTGGGGCTGGAAACCCCACCACCTTCAAAAGGCACTTGGATGAACACTCGAAGTGTCAGAACATTCCAGGCTATGGGCCTGGTGCAGGAATGTGGGGCTGCTGTAGATATACAGTAGGATTTTGTTAACGCAGTAGATGAGCAATAGGGCCTCTTGTTAATTGTATAATTATATGCTTCTATAGATTCTCCCCTCATTTGGCAGTGTCTTGATTTCAATCTTTGTTTTTAACTTTATCCCTCTGAAGTCTTTCCACCTGAACAACCCTCCAAGCTATCTGCACTCACCTCGTCCTAGCCCTCTGAATATTCCATCCACTTTCACCCCTCCATTGGTCACTTTCTCTTCAGACACCTTGGCTCAAATCTGGGGAAATTCCAAAATGCCTCTCTGCTCCTCACCAATCTTTCCTGATTATCCAAACATTTTAACAAAGGTTTTGGATAGAAATATAGCAAACCTGTGCAGGAGTAGGCCGTTTGGTCCTCCAGGCCTACCCCACCATTCAATATGATCATGGATGGTCATGCAATCTCAGCTTCCACTCCTACTCTCTCTCCATATCCCTTGATCCTTTAACATATGAGTAACATTTAATGTTTGAAGACTCTGGGCCTATACTCAATGGAGTTTAGAAGGAAGGGGGGGTAGTTGGGGGGGGGGGATCTAATTGATACATACAGAATACTGAATGGCCTGGATAGAGTGGATGTTGTGGAGATGTTTCCATTGTCCAGAGAGACGAGGACCCGAGGGCATAGCCTTTAGAGGAAAGGGAAGGCCTTTCGGAATGGAGAGAAGGAAAAACCTCTTCAGCCAGACAGTGGTCAATGTATGGAATCCCATACCACAAAAGGCTGTGGAGGCCAGGTCATTGAGTATGTTTAAAACTGAGATAGATAGGTTAGAACATAGAACAATACAGCACAGAACAGGCCCTTCGGCCCACGATGTTGTGCCGAACATTTGTCCTAGCTTAAGCACCCATCCATGTACCTATCCAATTGCCACTTAAAGGTCGCCAATGATTCTGACTCTACCACTCCCACGGGCAGCGCATTCCATGCCCCCATCACTCTCTGGGTAAAGAACCCACCCCTGACATCTCCCCTATACCTTCCACCCTTCACCTTAAATTTATGTCCCCTTGTAACACTCTGTTGTACCCGGGGAAAAAGTTTCTGACTGTCTACTCTATCTATTCCTCTGATCATCTTATAAACCTCTATCAAGTCACCCCTCATCCTTCGCCGTTCCAATGAGAAAAGGCCGAGAACTCTCAACCTATCCTCGTACGACCTACTCTCCATTCCAGGCAACATCCTGGTAAATCTTCTCTGCACCCTCTCCAAAACTTCCACATCTTTCCTAAAGTGAGGCGACCAGAACTGCACACAGTACTCCAACTGTGGCCTAACCAAAATCCCGTACAGCTGCAACATCACTTCACGACTCTTGAATTCAATCCCTCTGCTAATGAACGATAATACTCCATAGGCCTTCTTACAAACACTATCCACCTGAGTGGCAACCTTCAAAGATCTATGTACATAGACCCCAAGATCCCTCTGTTCCTCCACCTGACCAAGAACCCTACCATTAACCCTGTTTTCCGCATTCTTATTTGTTCTTCCAAAATGGACAACCTCACACTTGGCAGGGTTGAACTCCATCTGCCACTCCTCAGCCCAGCTCTGCATCATATCTAAGTCCCTCTTGACTATCAAGGGGATCAAGGCCCCAACAGCTTCCTGCAGGAGAGAATTCCACAGGTTTCATAACTGTCTGAGTGAAGAAATTCTTCCTCATCTCAGTCCGAAATGGCTTACCCTTTATTCAGTGACTGTTGTTCTAATGTATTCTGATGTGACTTGCATTCAGATCTTGTTTGGTCATATTTCACCCTGTTAAATATGTCATGGAGTTAATTGTGAGGTAAACTGCACTCAGTGAGATTTCACAAACTGATCCCTGAGGAACAAAATTGATGAAGATGTAAATTGTTGAAATAGAAACTAACATCACTGCTCGATGTAAATTGTTCAGAACAGTAGGTTTGTTCCTGAGTCTCACATTCTCAGTTCGGAATGGGTGCTTGTTGTGTGCTCTATTTTCTACGTCAGCGAACAGACAAACAAAAGGACATGGTCTGAAATGAAACATCTCTCACTGAAATAACAAAGTGAACATGCTGTGCTCACCGATATAACAGTATGTTCCCCAGGTCAGTCAGAACCAAGTGGAGGAAAAGTCATGGCAATTAAATACATAAACAATCAGAAAAGGAGGTTCTGAGAAATGGGTTGTGTTTGGGTGAAGGAGTTGCCAGGCAGGAATGTCAGGGATATATTCGAGTGAGAGGTGGGAGACCTGATAACCACATGGATGGGGACAATATCAGGAATTGAGACCCATCTCAGGAGACCTTGCATTTTGTTTTCATAGAACCAAAATATTTCTCAAGTGGAGCAAGAGGCCTTTCAGACCATCATGCCTACACCAATTCTAAAAGAACTGTCTAATTTTCCATGACGTCCCTACACTTTCACCATGGCTCTGGAAATGCTTCCTTTCCAAGGATCTGGGAAAGTTACAATTGATTTGTTTCCACTTGCCACTTCCCCAACTGTGCAGTGAAATCTCAAGTTCTTTACAGATTGGATCCTTTGCAACATCAATGCTGGCTCTTCAGTCCCATCAAGTTCATGTTGGCTCTTCCTGGAGAATCCAGTCAGTCCAATTTCCCCACACTCTCGCTGTAGCCTTGGTATATTTGATTTTTGCGGAGGTCAAAAGTCACACAACACCAGGTTATAGTCAAATAGATTTCTTTGAAATCACAAGCTTTTTGAGCACTGCCCCTACACCTGGTGAAACTTTGTTGTGGTGTTCATTAACCACCTCAGTCAGTAGTGACTATAACTGGTGGTGTGTAACAGTGACACACTGTTATAAGCACAATTACACACAGTTAGAACATAGAACAGTACAGCACAGAACAGGCCCTTCAGCCCACCATGTTGTGCCGACCACTGATCCTCATGGAAGGTATATCTAATGTACGAACTCGTAAATTTCTGTGACCATATGCATGTCCAGCAGTCTCTTAAATGTCCCCAATGACCTTGCTTCCACAAGTGCTGGCAACTCATTCCATGCTCTCACAACTCTCTGTGTAAAGAACCCGCCTCTGACATCCCCTCTACACTTTCCACCAAACAGCTTATGTTAACAATTTCTGCCCTGGGAAATAGTCTCTGGCTATCAACTCTATCTATGCTTCTCATTATCTTGTATACCTCAATTAGGTCCCCTCTCTTCCTTCTTTTCTCCAATGAAAAAAGTCTGAGCTCAGTCAACCTCTCTTTGTAAGGTAAGCCCTCCAGTCCAAGCAGCATCCTGGTAAACCTCCTCTGAATCCTCTCCAAAGCATCCACACCTTTCCTATAATAGGGCGACCAGAACTGGACGCAGTATTCCAAGTGCAGTCTAACTGAAGTTTTATAGAGCTGCAACAAGATCTCACGATTCTTAAACTCAATCCCCCTGTTAATGAAAGCCAAAACACCATATGCTTTCTTAACAACCTTGTCCACTTGGGTGGCCATTTTAAGGGATCTATGTACCTGCACACCAAGATCCCTCTGTTCTTCCACACTGCCAAGAATCCTATCCTTAATCCTGTACTCAGCTTTCAAATTCAACCTTCTAAAATGCATCACCTCACATTTATCCAGGTTGAACTCCATCTGCCACCTCTCAGCCCATCTCTGCATCCTGTCAATGTCCCGCTGCAGCCTACAACAGCCCTCTATACTGTCAACGACACCTCCAACCTTTGCGTCATCTGCAAACTTGCTGACCCATCCTTCAATCTCCTCATCCAAGTCATTAATAAAAATTACAAACAATAGAGGCCCAAGGACACAGCCCTGTGGAACACCACTCACCACTGACTTCCAGGCAGAATATTTTCCTTCTACTACCACTCGCTGTCTTCTGTTGGCCAGCCAATTCTGTATCCAGACAGCTATGTCCCCTGAATCCCATTCCTCCTGACCTTCTGAATGAGCCGACCATGGGGAACCTTATCAAATGCCTTGCTGAAGTTCATATACACCACATCCACAGCTCAACCCTCATCAACTTGTCTAGTAACATCCTCAAAGAACCCAATAAGGTTTGTGAGGTATGACCTGCCCCTCACAAAGCCGTGTTGACTGCATTTAATCAAGCCATGCTCTTCCAGATGGTCATAAATCCTATTGCTCAGAATCCTTTCTAACACCTTGCAGATGACAGACGTGAGACTGACTGGTCTGTAATTGCCGGGGATTTCCCTATTTCCTTTCTTGAAGAGAGGAATTACATTTGCCTCTGTCCAGTCCTCAGGCACGACTCCAGTGGAGAGCGAGGATGCAAAGATCTTCGCAAGTGGCGAAGCAATTGCATTTCTCGTTTCCCAAAGAAGCCGAGGACAAATCTGGTCCAGGCCTGGCGACTTGTCAATCTTAATGTTTGACAAAATTTTCAGCCCATCAGCTTCCTCTATCTCTATCCATTCCAGCATGCACACCTGCTCTTCAAAGGTTTCATTCACAACAAAGTTTGTTTCTTTCGTAAAGACAGAAGCAAAAAACTCATTTACGTCTTCCCCTATCTCCCCAGACTCCACATACAAATTCCCTATGCTATCCCCGATCGGCCCTACTCTTTCTTTGACCATTCTCTTATTCCTCACATAAGTGTAAAATGCCCTTGTGTTCACTCTAATCCGTTCTGCCAAGCCTTTCTCGTGCCCCCTCCTGGCTCTCCTCAGACCATTTTTGAGTTCCTTCCTCACCTGCCTGTAATCCTGTAGAGCTGAGCTTGACCCTAGCTTCCTCCACCTTATGTAAGCTACCTTTTTCCTTTTGACGAGAAGCTCCACCGCTCTCGTCATCCAAGGTTCCTTTATCTTACCACTTCTTGCCTGTCTCAGAGGGACATATTTATTCATCACTCGCAACAACTGTTCCTTAAACAGTCTCCACATGTCTATAGTGCCTTTACCATGGAACAATTGCTCCCAATCCATGCTTCCTAACTCATGTCTAATCGCATCATAGTTTCCTCTTCCCCAATTAAATATCCTCCCATTGTGCCTAATCCTCTCCTTCTCCATAGCTATGTAGAATGTGAGGCAGTTGTGGTCACTATCACCAAAATGCTCTCCTACCACAAGATCTGACACCTGCCCCACCTCATTGCCGAGCACCAAATCCAAAATGGCTTCTCCCCTCATCAGCCTGTCAATGTACTGAGTTAGGAAACCCTCCTGAACACCTTACAAAAACAGCTCCTTCCAAACCATCTGCTCGAAGGAGGTTTCAATCAATATTGGGAAAGTTAGTCACCCATTACAACAACCCTACTACATTCACACTTTTCCAAAATCTGCCGACCTATGCTTTCTTCCATCTCCCTGCTGCTACTGAGGGGTTATACACAGTTAGAGAAACTTTAGCCCAAACTGGTCCATGATGACCATGGTCCCCACTCAGATAGCTCCAATTGCCCACATTTGCTCCACATCCCTCTAATCCCTTCCCATCCATATACCAACCAAGTGTTTTGTAAATGTTGCTATTGTTCCTGCCTCCACCACTTTCTCTGGCAGCCCATTCCATATACTCACCACTCTCTGCGTGAAGAAGTTACCCCTCAGGGCCTTCTTTAATCCTTCCCCTCCCACCTTAAACCCATGCTCTCTCGTTTACAATTCCCCATCCCTGGGAAAAAGACTGTATCTCTTCATCCTATCTGTGCCCCTGATGATTTTATACACCTCAATAAGGCCACCCCTCATTCTCCTATGTTCCAAGGAATTAAGTCCTATCCTGGCCAGCCTCTCTATCCATCTTACAAACTCTTAGACTCTGTGGGCCTTAGCATCAAGTCAATCCACAGCACACACCAACCTTATTCTCTCAAACTACTGACCCTACTTGCCTCTACATTTCCTAATCACTCACTGGGAACACCTCCTCATCTCACATCATTATATTTTGCATCTTTTTTCACGATAGAGGAGATGCTGCCCAGACCATGGTGACAGAGGGGGAAACTGTTGACTAAAGAGGTTTACAATTAGTCAGGAAGAAGTCTCAAACAAACTGCTAGTATTTACAGTTATTAAGGCACAGGGACAGGATCACATGAGTCCAAGGATTTTGAAGAAAGTAAGGGTAGAAACTGTGTGGGCACTGGCCATAATCTCTGAGTCTTCTCTGGACTTGAGGGAGATGCCAGAAGACCGGAGTACTGCAAATATGACTGCCTTGTCCCAGACAAGTTATCAGGATGATCTTAGCAATTGAAAAGTGTGTGCTGGAAAAGCACAGCTGGTCAGGCAGCATCCGAGGAGCTGCAAACATGACTGCCTTACAACATAGAACATTATGGCGCAGTACAGGCCCTTCGGCCCTCAGTGTTGCACCGACCTGTGGAACCAATCTGAAGCCCATCCACCCTACACTATTCCATTTTCACCCATATGTTTATCCAATGGCCATTTAAATGCACTTAAAGTTGGTGAGTCTACTACTGTTACAGGCAGGACATTCCACACCCTGACTACTCTGAGTAAAGAAACTCCCTCTGACATCTGTCCTATATCTATCGCCCCTCAATTTAAATCTATGTCCCCTCGTGTTAGCCATCACCATCTGAGGAAAAAGTCTCTCCCTGTCCACCCTATCTAACCCTCTGATTATCTTAATTGAGACGTACATGTCACCTCTCAACCTTCTTCTCTCTAACAAAAACAGCCTCAAGTCCCTCAGCCTTTCCTCGTAAGACCTTCCCTCCAAACCAGGCAACATCCCAGTAAATCTCCTCTGCACCCTTTCCAAAGCTTCCACATCCTTCTTATAATGCGGTGACCAGAACCGTACACAATACTCCAAGTGCGGCCATACCAGAGTTTTGTACAGCTGCAACATGACCTCATGGTTCTGAAACTCAATCCCTCTACCAATAAAAGCTAACACACTGTATGCCTTCTTAACAACTCTATCAACCTGGGTGGCAACTTTCAGGGATTTATGTACATGGGCACCAAGATGTCTCTGCTCATCTACACTACCAAGAATCTTACCATTAGACCAGTACTCTGTATTCCTGTTACTCCTTCCAAAGTGAATCACCTTATACTTTTCCACATTAAACTCCATTTGCCACCTCTCAGCCCAGCTTTGCAGCTTATCTATGTCCTTCTATAACCTGCAACATCCTTCAGCACTGTCCACAACTCCACTGATCATAGTATCATCCACAAATTTACTATACCATCCTTCTACGCCCTCATCCAGGTCATTTATAAAAATGATAAACAGCAATAGCCCCAAAACAGATCCTTGCGGCACACCACTAGTAACTAAACTATTTGGTTACCTTCTCAAAGAACTCAATAAGGTTTGTGAAGCATGACCTACCCTTCACAAAACCATGTTGACTATCTCTAACCAACTTATCCCTTTCTAGATGATTAAAACTCCTATCTCTCATAACCTTTTCCAATCGATGTTTCAGACAAAAGCCCTGATGAAGGGATTTCACCTGAAACATCGATATTTCCTGCTCCTCAGATACTGCCTGACTTGCTGAGCTTTACCAGCATCACTCTAATCTTGATTCTAATCTTTCTCCAGTCATTCTTTTCCTGATATACCTGAAAAAAGCTTTAGGGTTTTCCTTGATCCTATCCACAACAATTTCTCATGTTTCCTCCTGGCTTTTCTTCGCTCCCTCTTTAGGTCTTTCCTGGCTAACCTGTAACTCTCAATCACCCAAACTGAGCCTTCACGTCTCATCTGAACATAAGCTTTTTTCTTCCTCTTGCCAAGAGATTCAACATCTTCAGCGAACCTCGAAAGAAGTTAAATCTCTTGCCAAAAAAATTCTTGTTCCAGAAAACTTGTCAGGATAATTTCACCAATTCCAGACCAGTCAGTTTGACTTCATTGTTGGGGAGAATTCTGGAAACAATTATTCAGGAGAGAATTATTAATCACTTAGAAAAAAGCTGTGCTGATTAGGAAGAGTCTGCACACATTTCTAAACAGGAAATCATTTTTAATTAACTTGCAAGAGGATTTTGAAGAGATCGCAGAAAGGCTTGATGAGGGTAATACGGTTGATGTGATGCACATGGATTTCCAAAAGACATTCAATACAGTGCCACACAACAGACACATGAAGAGAGTTATTGGTCAGGCTATAACAGAGACACTAGCAAAGTGGATTAACATTGGCTGATTGACAGGGAACAGAGTCATCGTCAATAGATATTTCTTCAAGCTGAAGGAAGGTTTGTTGTGGACTTCACTGGGGGTTGGTACTTGTTTTTCCTAATCTAACTTAAGGATCTGGATCTTGAAGTGCAGGTGACAATTTCAATATTTGCAGGTGAGCAAACCTGGAAGGATTGTAAACCTCAGCTGGAGGATTATATACCGTTCTGGGTGCCAAACTATGGGAAAGATGTGAACATACTGGAGAGAGACAGTGCAGAGATATTTACACAAATTGTTCCAAGAATGAGAAGCTTCAGGGATGAGGAGAGATTGAAGAAATTGGAACTGTTCTTCTTGCAGAGAAGGCTGAGGGGGAGATCTGACAGAGGTCTTCAAAATCATGAGCAGAAGCTGGACAGATAAGAGAGGGAGAAATCGTTCCTGCTTGTACAAGGAACAAGGACAAGAAGGACATCAATTGAAAGTGATGTGCAAACAATGCAAGATTGATGTAAGAAAAATCTTTTTTAGTGAGGGTCAGGAATGCACTGGAAATGTGGGGAAGGCAAGTTCTATTGAGGTATTTAGGAGATCATTATTTGGAGTGCAATGATGCTCAGGATATGGGGATAAAAGGATGGATATTGACTCTCTAGGTTTCAGTTTCTTCATCACTTCCTGTTTCTCTTATGATGTGGAAGTGCTGGTGTTGGACTGGGGAGGACAAAGTTAAAAATCACACAACACCGGGTTAGAGTCGAACAGGTTTATTTGGAAGTACAAGCTTTCAGAGTGCTGCTCATTCATCAGGTGTATTTTCCTTATTTGTTTGGGTGAACTCCTCTGACATTGCAGAAACCCAGCAGGGAGTCTCTTTACACCCACCTCTCCTGAGGCAATTCTGATCCAGAGAAACTGACTTGACTCAGCAGCCTGATTGCAAACAGAAAAGTCCCACTCTCATTGGACTGTCACTATAAACGATGTGACCCGATATTTTCTGATCAGTGTGAGAGACTCCATTCACCTTTAAATTAGTCCACTCCTTGAATTTCATGGGAAACAACCTTCTGTTCTGATCTAGCCAAGGTGAATCCAGGATTGCTCATCACCAACAGCAGAGACGATCAGTATCAAAGTTGTCAGTTGTAATCTGAATGATGAAAGGTCCTGCAGTTGGTACAAAATCCCTGAGAGAAGAGAAGTCTGTGAGACAGCTGTGTGTTCTAGTGTATGCTGGGGGGATGAGGGTTCAGGTAAAAAATTAAAGGGATGAATGTTTTAGCTGGGGCCAGGGGTGAGCAGTGCTGCTCAGGTCCTGATGGGGCTTGTGTCATCGTAGGAGCAGGATTAGATTGGTTGGGCTTGTTGGATCAAGAGTATTGTTGGGTACTGGAAAAGCACAGTTGGTCAGGCAGCATTTGAGAAGCAGGAGAGTTGAATTCATTCCTGATTTAGAGCTGATGCTTGAAACGTCGATTCTCCTCCTCCTGCTCGGGTGCTACCTGGCAAGCTGTGCTTTTCCAGCACCACACTCTTAAACTCTGATCTCCAGCATCTGCAGTCCTCACTTTCTCCTCGTATTGTTGGGTAGACTCTGATTGGGATTGGGCTCTGAGTATTGTCAGGTCAGGTCTTGGAGGAGTAGGGAAGGGCCAGGAGAACAGCAGGTTGGGAGGGGTCAGCGATTGATGAAGATCCAGTTGGATGGGGTGCGGAAGTGAGGGAAGTCAGTCAGGGTGTTGGGTTGGACAGTGGTTATTGGTATCTGGTGGAGTTTGGTCAGTGGTGATGTTGAGTTTGGGCTATCACTAGGGGTTAAGGAGGTGATCTGTTGGCTTGAGTGGAGGGATGAGGGGGTCCAATATGGGGGTGGGGGTTGAGAAATATCATAACATTGTCGGGAGATACCGTTAATCAGTTTGTTGGCTTTTGGGTCCCCAGGAGTTAGAGCAGGTTTTATGAAAAGTTCTCTAACATTTTATGGGTATAATTTCCAACTCTAACTTATTCAGCTCCATGGGGATTCAGCTCCAGGTTCAGACTCACACTAATCTTTACTGTTATAGCAATGATCTCCCTGCTGGAATCTCTGGCCTGGTTTCTCTGACAAAGCAACAGGAAGCTCAGCAAGTCAGACACCTACCTCTGTGTGTTCTGCCTTTGTACTGTCGGAGTTTACAGTGTCCCAGCAGAATGCACTGTCCATCAGAATACTTGGTCCTGCTCCCAACTTGTTCAATCCTATCACTTTTTCAGGGTTTCCTCTTTCTGCCTGGTTAAGGCTGGGGCTGTTACAAAGTTATTTCTGACATGAGTCACATAATGACACAGATTCTGGAACAAGCTGAGGCACAGAGAGATTGAGAGCACAAGCACAGAGAAACTGAAAAGGGAAAGAGAGATTGATAAGGAGGACAGGCAGAAAACTACGTGTTAACAAAGGGACAGAACTTTGAAGTGGAGAGCAGAGAGTTGTGATCATTTACAATGTCTGCCTGCCATGTGTATTTGGTATTTCTGATCTGGTGCCAGGCTTTAAATCTTTCAGCAGCAGAGAATGAAGAATCTGCCGTTGACAATGAGAATCGTGGAAATGGAACTGTGTTCACTGTCCCCAGTAACAGACCGACCAGTCATTCACCAGGAGCTGGCTGGGAGACCAAGATTAAAGGAGCTACTTCACATGGACAAGGAACTGCTTCAGGTGAGGAAGATCTGTCTGGATAAGCCTCAGGGAGTTGAGTTTGGAATTATAGAATTGGTGGCATCACAGAGGTCTGTGTTAGCTCTCTCTTTGAGCTCGTCAACTTCCCATTCAAGCTCACCAGCTTCCGGTTCAAACCTGTCATCTCTCCAATGGAGGCAGTCAGCTCATCCCCATAGTCCTGTTGCATTTCTATTTCACACCTGACTCCTTTTGTGAAAGCCACAAAAGTGCATTTGAAGTTTTGGAGAAAGTGGTGGTCATTGTGATTATTTCAGTGGAATAATAACCCAGCACCTGAGGTAATGTTCTGGGGATGTGGATTCAAATCTCACCATAGTACATGATGATATGTGAATTCACTAAAAACTGGGAACAAAAAGGACTTCCTAATGCTGCAATGTGACTACAATGTTAATTACAGTAAAAATCTCCCTGATTCACTAATGTCCTTTGTTGACAATTTATCTGCTCTGGCCTACATGTGACTCCATACTCATTGCAATTAATCCTCCCTGGGCAATTAGGGATTGGAAATAAATGCTGGCCAGCAAGTGGATTAAAAAAAAGTAACCATTTGTGGTGTAAAAATATTTGTCCTTGTGTTGTGTTTACTTCTTTTCCCAAACATCTGCACTCGGTGTACTTTGATTCTTGACCCTTCTCCCAGTGGAAACAATTTGCTTTCTATTTACTCCATCTCTCATAACTTTGAAATTTCTTCTCAAACTCTACAGCACACCTAAATTTGCTGATCTACTCCAGTGCTTGATTGACTGACTGATCTATTTATTGTCATGTGTACCGAAGTACAGTGAAAAGCTTTGTTTCTGAGCAGTGCAGGCAGATCACAGTGAGGAAGGATGTACAGATCAGAACGATTTAGACAGAGGCATACAGGTTACACTGCACAGGGCATGGGCTCGGCAAGATCAGTGATGGCAAGGTCAGCATTATTTGAGGCTGGAGAGTCAGCAACTTCCGATCCCTGGTACAAAACCATCATTTTTTTTGCACTTCCTCCAAGCTGCTCAGGTAATGTTGCTGGCTGCTAGAACATAGAACGGTACAGCACAGAACAGGCCCTTCAGCCCACGATGTTGTGCCGGCCACTGATCCTCATGTATGCACCCTCAAATTTCTGTGACCATATGTATGTCAAGGAGTCTCTTAAATGTCCCCAGTGACCCTGCCTCCACAACTGCTGTTGGTAATCCATTCCATGCTCTCACAACTCTCTGTGTAAAGAACCCCCTCTGGCATCCCCTCTATACTTTCCTCCAACCAGCTTAAAACTATGACCCCTCGTGTTAGTCATTTCTGCCCTGGGAAATAGTCTCTGGCTATCAACTCTATCTATGCCTCTCATTATCTTGTATACCTCAATTAGGTCCCCTCTCCTCCTCCTTTTCTCCAATGAAAAACGTCCGAGCTCAGTCAACCTCTCCTCATAAGGTAAGCCCTCCAGTGCAGGCAGCATCCTGGTAAACCTCCTCTGAACCCTCTCCAAAGCATCCACATCTTTCCTATAATAGGGCGACCAGAACTGGACGCAGTATTTCAAGTGCGGTCTAACCAAAGTTTTATAGAGCTGCAACAAGATCTCACGACTCTTAAACTCAATCCCCCTGTTAATGAAAGCCAAAACACCATATGCTTTCTTAACAACCCTGTCCACTTGGGTGGCCATGTTAAGGGATCTATGTACCTGCACACCAAGATCCCTCTGTTCCTCCACACTGCCAAGAATCCTATCCTTAATCCTGTACTCAGCTTTCAAATTCGACCTTCCAAAATGCATCACCTCGCATTTATCCAGGTTGAACTCCATCTGCCACCTCTCAGCCCATCTCTGTATCCTGTCAATGTCCCGCTACAGCCTAAAACAGCCCTCTATACTGTCAACAACACCTCCAACCTTTGTGTCATCTGCAAACTTGCTGACTCATCCTTCAATCCCCTCATCCAAGTCATTCATAAAAATTACAAACAATAGAGGCCCTAGGACAGAGCCCTGTGGAACACCTCTCACCACAGACTTCCAGGCAGAATATTTTCCTTCTACTACCACTCGCTGTCTTCTGTTGACCAGCCAATTCTGTATCCAGACAGCTATGTTCCCCTGAATCCCATTCCTCCTGACCTTCTGAATGAGCCGACCATGGGGAACCTTATCAAATGCCTTGCTAAAGTCCATATACACCACATCCACAGCTCAACCCTCATCAACTTGTCTAGTCACATCCTCAAAGAACTCGATAAGGTTTGTGAGGCATGACCTGCCCCTCACAAAGCCGTGCTGACTGCATTTAATCAAGCCATGCTCTTCCAGATGGTCATAAATCCTATCCCTCAGAATCCTTTCTAACACCTTGCAGATGACAGACGTGAGACTTACTGATCTGTCTCAGATTTCCCTATTTCCTTTCCTGAAGAGAGGAATTACATTTGCCTCTGTCCAGTCCTCAGGCACGACTCCAGTGGAGAGCGAGGATGCAAAGATCTTCGCAAGTGGCGAAGCAATTGCATTTCTCGTTTCCCAAAGAAGCCGAGGACAAAGCTGGTCCAGGCCTGGCGACTTGTTAATCTTAATGTTTGACAAAATTTTCAGCACATCAGCTTCCTCAATCTCTATCCATTCCAGCATGCACACCTGCTCTTCAGAGGTTTCATTCACGACAAAGTTGGTTTCTTTCGTAAAGACAGAAGCAAAAAACTCATTTACGTCTTCCCCTATCTCCTCAGACTCCACACACAAATTCCCTATGCTATCCCCGATCGGCCCTACTCTTTCTTTGACCATTCTCTTATTCCTCACATAAGTGTAAAATGCCTTTGTGTTCTCCCTAATCCGTTCTGCCAAGCCTTTTTTGTGCCCCCTCCTTGCTCTCCTCAGCCCATTTTTGAGTTCCTTCCTCACCTGCCTGTAATCCTCTAGAGCTGAGCTTGACCCTAGCTTCCTCCACCTTATGTAAGCTACCTTCTTCCTTTTGATGAGAAGTTCCTCCGCTCTCGTCATCCAAGGTTCCTTTACCTTACCCCTTCTTGCCTGTCTCAGAGGGACATATTTATTCATCACTCACAACAACTGTTCCTTAAACAGTCTCCACATGATAACTCATCAACATGAGATACCAAGTCCAGATCCCTTCACCAATACTCTGCAGACATCTACTCAAGACAGCATTTGGGAGAGTTTCATGACCGTGAAACATGTCCTTTAAAGGAAGAGGAGTATTGATCTTATTGGGTCATAGAGCACAGAAAGAGACCCTTTACTCCAACCTGTCTGTGCTGACCAGGCATCCTAACCTGACCTAGTTTCACCCTGATTGGCTCAACGTTTTTCAATGAGAAAATGGCTGCCTGAGTAAAGTCCTAATTGAATACTTGGAAGTTTTTCAGGAAGGTCTAGGGACGATCAAAGGGGTGAAGGTCACCTTGCATCAGAACCAAGAAAGAGAATCACAAAGCTCCATGTGCCATTGGCCGTACAGGAGGTCAGGAGGTTGGAAAGTGAAGGACTCACCAAACCAGGGCAGACCTTGGAACGGGCAGCACTGGTCATACTGTTCCCCATCATCTACGGCAAAATGGGACTGGCTGATGATACCTCAAAAGGCAATCTCAAATCTCTCCCTGATGGGTAACAATTGTAGTGTACTTCTTGGAAACCTTATCTAACCGCAATTGCAGGTGCACATGACTCATGTCCACCTTGATGAAGGACAGTCTCCACTCCCCACCAATACCTCGAGGTGCTGCTGAAAGCACCTTACCATTTGTTTGCCATCCCCCCCACAGGCGGACAAAGGTATTACTACAGTTGTTATGGGGGATTTTAGCATGCAGGTAGACTGGGAGAATCAGGATGGTACTGGACCCCAAGAAAGGGAGTTTGTGGAGTGCCTCCGAGATTGATTCTTAGAACAGCTGGTGCTGGAGCCGACCAGGGAGAAGGCAATTCTGGATCTGGTGTTGTGCAACGAACCGGATTTGATCAGGGACTTCAAAGTGAAGGAGCCATTAGGAGGTAGTGACCACAATGCAATAAGCTTCAATCTGCAGTTTGAGAGGGGGAAGAGAGAATTGAGTGTGTCAGTGTTGCAGTTGAACAAAGGGGACTATGGAGCTATGAGGGAGGAGCTGGTCTAAGTTCAATGGTGCAATACCCTAGCAGGGATGGCAGAGGAACAACAATGGCAGCTACTTCTGGGTATAATGGAGAAGGTGCAGGATCAGTTCATTCCAAAGAGGAAAAAATCCTAAGGGGAGGCTGGGGTGGCCGTGGCTGACAAGGGAAGTTTAGATTAGATTCGATTACTTAGTGTGAAAACAGGCCCTTCGGCCTAACAAGTCCACACCAACCCTCCGAAGAGCAACCCACCCAGACCCATTCCCCTACATTTACCCCTTCACCTAACACTACGGGCAATTTAATATGGCCAATTCACCTGACCTGCACAGTTTTGGACTGTGGGAGGAAACCGGAGCACCCGGAGGAAACCTACGCAGACACGAGGAGAAGGTGCAAACTCCACACAGTCAGTCGCCTGAGGTGGGAATTGAACCTGGTTCCCTGGCGCTGTGAGGCAGCAGTGCTAACCACTGTGCCACTGTAAGGACAGTATAAAGATTAAAGAGGACTATAACATAGCAAAGATGGGCGGGAAGCTGGAGGACGGGGAAACTTTTTAGTTATCCTCTGTTGCTCTTTAAAAGGCAATATGTGGAGAATAAATGAGGTACAAAGGCAAACTGGCCAAAAATATAAAGGAGGAGAGGAAAAGCTTTTTTAGGGATGTGAAGAGAAAAAAAAGGTTAAGACTAAAACTGGGCCCTTGAAGACAGAACCGGGTAAATTTATTATGGGGAATAAGGAAATGGCAGAAGAGTTGAATAGGTACTTTGGATCTGTCTTCCCTGGGGAAGACAGATCCAATCTCCCAGCTGTAATAATTGTTGAAGGGCCGAGGGTCATGGATGAACTGAAGGGAATTTATATTTGCCAGGAATTGGTGTTGGAGAGACTGTTAGGTCTGAAGGTTGATAAGTCCCAGGGACCTGATGGTCTACATCCCAGGGGACTGAAGGAGGTGGCACGAGAAATCGTGGATGCGTTGGTGATTATTTTCCAGAGTTCGATAGATTCAGGATCAGTTCCTGCGGCTTGGAGGGTGGCTAATGTTGTCCCACTTTTCAAGTAGTGCTTGACTAATCTTCTGGAATTTTTTGAGGATGTAACTCTGAAGATGGACGAGGGAGATCCAGTGGATGTCGTGTACCCGGACTTTATCAAAGGCTTTCTGAAAGTCCCACGTAGGAGGTTAGTGAGCAAAATTAGGGCACATGGTATTAGGGGTAAAAGACTGACTTGGATTGAGAATTGCTTCCTGTCAGCAAGCCAAAGAGTAGGGATAAACGGGTCCCTTTCAGAATGGCTGGCGGTGACCAGTGAGGTACCACAAGGTTTGGTGCTGGGACCGCAGCTGTTTACAATATACAGTAATGATATAGATTAGGTTACTTACAGTGTGGAAACAGGCCCTTCGGCCCAACAAGTCCACACCGACCCGCCGAAGCGCAACCCACCCAGACCCATTCCCCTACATTTACCCCTTCACCTAACACTACAGGCAATTTAGCATGGCCAATTCACCTAACCTGCACACCTTTGGACTGTGGGAGGAAACTGGAGCACCCGGAGGAAACCCACACAGGCACAGGGAGAATGTATAAACTCCACACAGACAGTTGCCAGGGATGGGAATTGAACCCAGGTCTCTGGTGCTGTGAGGCAGCATTGCTAACCACTGTGCCACCATGCCACCCAAAAGATATAGCTGAAGGTATTAATAGTAACATTAGCAAATTTGCTGATGACACAAAGGGCTGGGTGGCAGGGTGAAATGTGAGGAGGATGTTAGGGGATTACAGGGTGACCTGGTCAGGTTAGGTGAGTGGGCAGATGCATGGCAGATGCAGTTTAATGTGGATAAATGTATGGTTATCCACTTTGGTGGCAAGAACAGGAAGGCAGATTACTACCTAAATGGATGAGGTAAAAATGAAGGGCTTTTGCCTGAAACGTCGATTTTGCTGCTCGTTTGATGCTGCCTGAACTGCTGTGCTCTTCCAGCACCACTAATCCAGTATTACCTAAATGGAGTCAAGTTAGGCAAGGGGCAGTACAGAGAGATCTGGGTGTTCTTGTACACCAGTCAATGAAGGTAAGCATGCAGGTACAGCAGGTAGTGAAGAAGGCTAATAGCATGCTGGCCTTCATAACAAGAAGAATTGAGTATAGAAGCAAAGAGGTCCTTCTGCAGCTGTACAGGGCCCTGGTGAGACCACACCTGGAGTATTGTGTGCAGTTCTGGTCTCCAAATTTGAGGAAGGACATTCTGGCTTTTGAGGGAGTGCAGCGTAGGTTCACGAGGTCAATTCCTTGAATGGCGGGACTATCTTACGCTGAAAGATTATAGCGACTGGGCTTGTATATCCTTGAGTTTAGAAGACTGAGAGGGGATCTGATTGAGACATATAAGATTATTAAACGATTGGACACTCTGGCAGCAGGAAACATGTTTCTGCTGATGGGTGAGTCCCGAACCAGAGGACACTGCTTAAAAATAAGGGGTAGGCCATTTAGAACAGAGATGAGGAGAAACTTCTTCACCCAGAGAGTGGTGGCTGTGTGGAATGCTCTGCCCCAGAGGGCAGTGGAGGCCCAGTCTCTGGATTCATTTAAGAAAAAGTTGGATAGAGCTCTCAAGGATAGTGGAATCAAGGGGTATGGAGATAAGGCTGGAACAGGATACTGATTAAGGATGATCAGCCATGATCATATTGAATGGTGGTGCAGGCTCGAAGGGCCGAATGGCCTACTCCTGCACCTATTGTCTATTGATCACCCTATTGTTAGCAGAATACTGAATGGACTCACAAACTCTCAACTTTCGCCTGTTCCTGTGTTTTTATTATTGTTGCTGTTTACCTATTATTTACTGATCAATGCTACTTAACTCAGTGATCAGCCTGTATTGCTCACAAGACAAAGCTTTTCACTGTGTCTCGGTACATGTGACAATCAATTCAATTCAATTTAAAGGTGACCAAGCTCACACAGCTGTCCCAGAGTTTAGGTTTTTTTTTGGTTTGGTGAATTATTACAGAGAGATCACGTGTAATCTGGGCTCCATCTTGGCAATCTTACACCTGCCTTGTAGCCAACATGTCACCTTGAGGGAAGTGAAGAAGCAGCTGTTGTTATCGGAGATTTTGGCACACTCCATTCCCAAGTAAGCTGTGGGGTTGATATGTAATGCCTGTCCATGCAGTATTGGGGTGGTGTTGGCTCACTCACGGCTGGTGGTGAGGAACGCCTGATAGTGTATGCTTCCTGGACTTTGGCTGATGCTGAGCAATAGGAAAGTTTTGGCAGTTATTATAGTGTGAGAAAGTTCAACTAATACATTTCCACATGTAAATTTATAATAGTTATGGACCAGAAAGCCCTGACAGGGCACCTCATAGGAGGACAGGCTCATCTCACTGTTAGCTTGAAGTTTGACTCAGTGATGGGCCCTTTTTCTCAGTGTGATACTGGTCAGGAGGCCAAGTGCCGAATGTGACTAATGTGTTGAGTTTCCTCCCACCACTGCTGCTGCTGTCACTGGTTTTAAAACCTTCTGGATATCCTGACAATATCTGACCATGGATACACAAAGATACATTCCTGGCAACACTGAAACAGCTGAGGGAAACAAAAGGGCCAGAACTGAAACCTTTCTGGACCCAGCAAGAGCAGGTCACTCTCAATGACGGCATATTATTCTGAGGAGCGAGAGTGATTGTCCTGAGTAAAGGTCACTGCCAGATACTGACTGACCTCCACCAGGGTCATCCAGGTCTTTCCAAAATGAGATGTGGTGAGAGGTTCTGTCTGCTGGCCAGGATTGGGTGCAGACATAACCATGTTGCTGGGGCAGTGCCCGGACTGCCCACAAGGACAGAAGTTACCAACAGCAGCTCGCCCACTATGTAAGAATGGCTGGGTAAACCCTAGACTCAGTTACAAAGAACAAAGAAAATGTACAGCTCAGGAACAGGCCCTTCGGCCCTCCAAGCCTGAGCCGATCCAAATCCACTGTCTAAACCTGTCGCCCAATTCCTAAACACCTGTATCCCTCTGCTCCCCACCATCTGTCCAGACACATCTTAAATGAATCTCCCGTGCCTGCCTCTACCACCTCTGCTGGCAACACGTTCCAAACACCCACCACCCTCTGTGTGAAGTACTTGCCGCCTGTATCCCCCTTAAACTTTCCACCTCTGACCCTGAAAGCATGACCTCTCGATATTGAATCCTTCACCCTGTGAAAAAGCTTATCTCTATCCACCTTGTCTGTACCCTTCATGATTTTGTAAACCTCAATCAGGTCCCCCCTCAATCTCCTTTTTTCTGGTGAAAATAATCCTAACCTACTCAATCTCTCTTCATAGCTACCACCTTCCACACCAGGCAACATCCTCGTAAACCTTCTCTGCACCCTCTCTAAAGCGTCCACATCCTTTTGGTAATGTGGTGACCAGAACTGTACACAGTATTCCAAATGTGGCTGAACCAATGTCTTGTACAACTTTAACATGACTTGCCAGCTCTTATACTCGATATCCCTTCCAATGAAGGCAAGTGTACTATATGCCTTCTTGACCACTCTATCCACCTGTGCAGCAACCTTCAGGGTACAATGGACCTGCACTCCCAGATCTCTCTGCCCATCAACTTTTCCCAAGGCTCTTCCATTCATTGTATAATTCACTCTAGAATTAGTCTTGCCTAAATGTATCACCTCACATTTGTCTGGATTGAACTCCATCTGCCCCTTCCCCGCCCAACTCTCCAGTCTATCTATATCCTCCTGTATTCTCTGACAGTCCCTTATCCTTTCTGCTATTCCACCAATCTTCGTGTCATCTGCAAACTTGCTGATCATACCAACAGTGCCCTCTTCCAGATCATTTATGTATAACACAAACAACAGTGGCCCCAACACTGGTCCCTGTGGAACACCACTGGTCACCTTTCTCCATTTCGAGAAACTCCCTTCAACTACTACTCTCTGTCTCCTGTTGCTCAACCAGTTCTTTATCCACCTGCTAGAACACCCTGCACACCATGAGACTTCACTTTCTCCATTAGTCTACAATGGGGAACCTTATCAAACACCTTACTAAAGTCCATGTATATGACATCAACAGCCCTTCCTTCATCTATCAACTTGGTCACTTCCTCAAAGAACTCTATTAAGTTGGTAAGGCACGATCTCCCCCGCAAAAGACTACGTTGCCTATCACTGTTAAGCCCATTCTTTTCTAAATATAAATAGATCCTATCCCTCAGCACCCTCTCCAGCAACTTTCCCACCACTGACGTCAGGCTCACTGGTCTGTCCCTACCCGGAATATCCCTACTCCCCTTCTTGTACAGGGGGACAACATGAGCAACCCTCCAGTCCTCCGGCACCTCACCTGTGTTTAAGGACCCCAGCTATTTCCTCTCTCGCCTCCCTCAGTAAGATAGATCCCATCTGGTCCTGGGGATTTGTCCACCTTAATAACCTTTAGCCTACCCAACACACCTTCCCTCCTTATGTCAACGTGATCCAGACTAATCAAACTTCGATCTCTAATCTCAACATTCATCATGTCCCTCTCCTCAGTGAACACTGACACAAAGTAATCATTCAGAATCTCACCCATTCTCTCAGGTTCGACACACAGCCTTCCTTCATTATCCTTTAGTGGGACCAATCCTTTCTCTAGTTACCCGCTTGCTTCTTATATAAGAATAAAGTGCGTTGGGATTCTCCTTAATTCTGCTCGCTAAAGTTATTACATGACCCCTTTTAGCCGCTTGATTCCTCGTTTAAGACTGGTCCTACTCTTCTGATATTCTTCAGGACCCGTTCTGTTCTTAGCTGCCTGGACCTTATGTACGCTTCCCTTTTCCTCTTGGCTGGTTGTACAATTTCTCCCGTCATCCACGGTTCACGAATCTTGCCCTTCCTATCCTTTGCCTTCAGTGGGACATACCTATCCTGCACTATCTTTAACTTATCTTTGAAAGCCTCCCACATCTCAAATGTGGACTTTCCTTCAAATAGCTGTGGGCAGCACGGTGGCACAGTGGTTAGCCCTGCTGCCTCACAGCGCCAGAGACCCGCGTTGAATTCCCGCCTCAGGCGACTGACTGTGTGGAGTTTGCACATTCTCCCCGTGTCTGCGTGGGTTTCCTCCGGGTGCTCCGGTTTCCTCCCACAGTCCAGAGATATGCAGGTCAGGTGAATTGGCCATGCTAAACTGCCCTTTGTGTTAGGTAAGGGGTAAATGTAGGGGTATGGGTGGGTTGCGCTTCGGCGGGGCGGTGTGGACTTGTTGGGCCGAAGGGCCTGTTTCCACACTGTAATCTAATCTAATTTAATCTAAGATGTGTCCAATCCACATTTCCCAGTTCCTGCCTAATTTTGATATAATCGACTCTGCTGGTCCTTTATAGAACATAGGACATTACAGCGCAGTACAGTCCCTTCGGCCCTCGATGTTGTGCCGACCTGTAATACTAATCTGAAGCCCATCCCACCTACACTATTCCATGTACGTCCATATGCCTGTCCAATGACAACTTAAATGCACTTAAAGTTGGCGAATCAACTACCGATGCAGGCAGTGCATTCCATACCCTTACTACTCTCTGAGTAAAGAAACTCCCTCTGACATCTGTCCTATATCTATCACCCCTCAATTTAAAGCTATGCCCCTCGTGCTCACCGTCACTATACTTGTAAAAAGTCTCTCCCTGTCCACCCTATCTAACCCTCTGATGATCTTATATGTCTCTATTAAGTCACCTCTCAACCTCCTTCTCTCTAATGAAAACAGCCTCAAGTCCCTCAGCCTTTCCTCGTAAGACCTTCCCTCCAAACCAGGCAACTTTCGAGTAAATCTCCTCTGCACCTTTTCCAAAGCTTCCACATCCTTCTTATAATGCGGTGACCAGAACTGTACACAATACTCCAAGTGTGGCTATACCAGAGTTTTGTACAGCTGCAACATAAGCTCCTGGTTCTGGAACTTGATCCCTCTATTAATAAAAGCTGAAACACTGTATGCCTTCTTAACAACCCTCTCAATCTGGGTGGCAACTTTCAAGGATCTGTGTACCTGGACACCGAGATCTCTCTGCTCATCTACACTACCAAGAATCTTACCATTAAACTAGTACTTTGCATTCTGGTTACTCCGACCAAAGTGAATCACCTCACACTTGTCCACATTAAACTCCATTTGCCACCTCTCAGCCCAGCTCTGCAGCTTATCTATGTCTCTCTGTAACCTAAAACATCCTTCGTCACTATCCACAACTCCACCGACCTTAGTGTCGTCTGCAAATTTACCAACCCACCCTTCTACGTCCTCATGCAGATCATTTATAAAAATGACGAACAGCAGTGGACCCAACACCGACCCTTGCGGTACACCACTGGTAACTGGACTCCAGGATGAATATTTCCCATCAACCACCACCCTCTGTCTTCTTTCAGCAAGCCAATTACTGATCCAAACTGCTCTATCTCCCACAATCCCATTCCTCCACATATTGTACAATAATCTACTTCCATGGGCTCGATGCTGTTATTGTGTCCACAATAATGAACAGTGGTTGGATGTCTATCGAGTTCATTTGGCAAATGCAATGATAAGAATTGAAATGTTGTGAGCATCTTTTGCAACATATACACTCCGGGAACATTGGTCACAGACAACAGGCTGTCATTTATCAGCAGAGAATTTGAGCATTTCCTAAAGTTGAATGGCATTCCGCATGTTCAGAAACCCCATACCATCCATCATCCAACAGTCTGGCAGAAAGAACACTCGAAACATTCAAGGCAGGCTTAAAGAAATGGCCGACAGTTTCCCTGGATACCAAACTGTCCTGAATCCTATTTGATTATAGGATGGCACAGTGGCTGCTGTGAAGCTCCAGGTCATCACGCCTCACCCATAACGCTCCTTGCATTGAAATAAACACGCTTCAGCCCATTAGCACCATTGTGTTCATTTACATGTCTCTCTCTGTCCTCGCTTTCAGAGTGACTACTCCTAACATCTACCTTTCTCTCAATCCCTCTCCTCGCTGACCTGCTGCTCTGTTTCCCAGCCCCCTGCCACTCTCAGTTAAATACTGGATTAGTGGTGCTGGAAGAGCACAGCAGTTCAGGCAGCATCCAACGAGCAGCGAAATCAACGTTTCGGGCAAAAGCCCTTTATTCCTGATGAAACGTCGATTTCGCTGCTCGTTGGATGCTGCCTGAACTGCTGTGCTCTTCCAGCACCACTAATCCAGTATTTGGTTTTCAGCATCTGCAGTTTTTACTCTCAGTTAAACCCTCCTGAGTAACACCAGTGAATCTCCCTGAGAGGATATTGGTTTCCTTCCACTTTAGGTGCAACCTGTCCCTCTTGTACAGGTCACCCCCTGCCTCAGAAGAGGTGCCAATGATCCAGGAACCTGAAACCCTGACCCTGCACCAGTTCCTTCGCCTCATATTTCTCTGTCCTATTTTTCACTAGCACATCACACTGGCAGTAACCCAGAGATGACTATCCTGCTTTTCAGACTCCTTCCTGACTCCCTGTACTCACTCTACAGGACCTCCTGTCTCTTTCCAACCATGTCCTTGGTACCAATGTGCACTCCCACCTCTGACTGGTCAGCCCCTCCCCCCCACTAATTTTGTTATGCAACTGCTCAGAGAGGGATAACTCGAGCAAACAGAGTAGAACAAAACATTCCCCACCCCTCCCAATGTCGAGCAAGGCTATCCCCCTCCTCCGAGTGACAAAGAAACCTCTGAGGGTGAGATGGACATGGCAGATCTTGCAGCCGTGTTATCGTTACCATCTGAACAAGCAGATGAGTACAAGATGTAGCTTATATTCCAGTTCCTGCCAGCAGTATCTGAAGGAGAATCTGAGACAGAACATGAGCAGCTGGACCTGGTGCAAAAACTCCCCTGGAGAAGCTACAGGAAAAAGAATAGGCCGACATCCTGGGATTTAGAGGGAGAGGGGCTGCAGTGATTAGAATCATAGTCATACAGCACAGAAACAGACCCTTCGGTCCAACTCGTCCATGCCAACCAGATATCCTAATTAATCTCATCCCATTTACCACCATTCGGACCATATCCCTCCAAACCCTTCCTATTCATACACCATCCAAATGTCTCTTAAATGTTGCAATTGTACCAGCCTCCACCACATCCTCTGGCAGCTCATTCCATACACGTACCACCCTCTGGGGGAAAAAGTTACACCTCAGCTGCCTTTTAAAATTTTCCCCTCTCACCCTAAACCTACGCCCTCTAGTTCTGGACTCCCCGATCCCAGGGAAAAGACTTTGTCTATTAATCCTATCCATGCCCCTCATGATTTTGTAAACCTCTATAAGGTCACCCCTCAGCCTCCGACGCTCCAGGGAAAACAGCCCCAGCCTGTTCAGCCTCTCCCTATAGCTCAGATCCTCTAACCCTGGCAACATCCTTGTAAATCTTTTCTGAACCCTTTCAAGTTTCACAACATCTTTCCGATAGGAAGGAGACCAGAATTGCACGCAATATTCCAACAGTGGCCTAACCAATGTCCTGTACAGCCGCAACATGACCTCCCAACTCCTGTATCAAACTGTGTGGTGCTGGAAAAGCACAGCTGGTCAGGCAGCATTTGAGGAGCAGGAGAGTTGCTATTTTGAGCGTGAATTCTTCATCGGGTGATGATGAAGGACTTACATTTGAAACGCGACTCTCCTGACCTGCTGTGCTTTTCCAGCAGCACACTCTTTGACATCTGCAGTCCTCACTTTCTCCTCTCAACTCCTGTACACAATGCACTGACCATTAAAGGGAAGCATATCAAACACCTTCTTCAGTATCCTATCTACTTGCGACTCCACGTTTGAAGAGCTATTGATGTGACACAGTGGCAAACCCCTCTGTGAATTAAAGCTAAACCGTCTGAAAACTCCCTTCACCTTGTAATCTGTTAAAGTATGATTGACAGAGAATGACCCCAATTCTTTAATTCTATTCTTTATTTTATTCTTTAACTCCAAAAGAGACACAGGCTGGACACAGTGGCTCAGTGGTTAGCACTGCTGCCTCACAGCACTAGGGACCCAGGTTTGATTCACACCTCAGGTGACTCTCTGTGTGGAGTTTGCACGTTCTCCCCGTGTCTGCGTGGGTTTCCTCCGGGTGCTCTGGTTTCCTCCCACAGTCCAAAGATGTGCAGGTTATGGTGGATTGGTCATGCTAAATTGCCCTTAGTGTTAGGTGAAGGGGTAAATGTAGGGGTATGGGTCTGGGTGGGTTTCTGTTCGGAGGGTCAGTGTGGACTTGTTGAGCCAAAGATGTGCAGGTCAGGTGAATTGGCCATGTTAAATTGCCTATAGTGTTCAGGGATGTTTAGGGTAGGTGCATTAATCAGGGGTAAATGTAGATAATAGGGTGGGCGAATGGGTCTGGGTGGGTTACCTTTGGTGGGTCAGTATGGACACATTGGGCCAAATGGCTTGTTTCCACACTGCGGAGAATCTATGAGAACATTCCTATTTACAATCCTAAGCCTCCTTTCTATTTAAGATTTGTTATCTACTTCCCACTCGATAACAATATACTGATCCGATAATGCCCCGATTAAATTTACAGCAAATCAATTTTCAAACCCAGCCAGCAGTGTCGATATTCCTGTATAGATCTCCCTGGGTCATCTTCAGTCTTCTGCTGCACAGACCTTTCATATGAAATTGTATCTTTTAGGAGAGGGTTTGCAGACAGTCTGTCGATGGCAGTAGGTACTCTTTGGCTAACTGTCCAAAATCCTCTTTTTTATATATACCCCAAGCATCAGGTTATCTTATTGGGTCGATGTTGTCAAAACAGTAAAATCCAAATTCATTAGGGTTTTAGTATCTGGGGGCATAATTTAGACTGATTGGTTAAATTCAAACTCAGTCTCCAAGTTACAGCCCTAATGTTACATCTTCACCTTGTCCAGCATGCTCTGTGCCTGACAGAAACTTGCTCGCTTTCACCATCTCATAAAAGGGACAGGACACACCTTCAGTTTTATAACACTATGAACCTGCACTCTAAGGTCTCTTTGTTCAGCAATACTCCCCAGGACTACACCATTAAGTGTTGTAGGTTCTGCCCTGATTTACATTTACAAAGTGCAGAACCTCACATTTATCTAAAGTAAATTGGGATGAGGTCAGTCAGGTAGACCTCATAGAATGTGAATTTCCTGGCTGGGGTTGTTAACCTGATCCAATCAGGACCCTACAACCACACGGCATCAATATCAACTTCACCAGCTTCCAAATCTCCCCACCATCCACCTCATCCCAGATCCAACTCATCGTTCAACAAAACAACAGAGATCGGATCCACTGGTTGTTGGATCGCTTAGCTCTCTCACTTGCTGCTCATGCTGTTTGCCATGCAAGTCATCCTGTTTGGTAGCTTCACCAGGCTGACACCTCACCTTCAGGTCTGCCTGGTGCTGCTCCTGGCATGCCCTCCTGCACTCTCCATTGAACCAGGGTTGATCCCTTGGCTTGATGGTAATGGTTGAGTGGGGGATATGCCGGGCCATGAGGTTACAGATTGTGCTGGAGTACAGTTCTGCTGCTGGTGATGACCCACAGTGTCTCATGGATGCCCCGTCCTGAGTTGTTAGATCTGTTTGAACTCTGTCCCATTTAGCAGGGTGACAGTGCCTCACAACACGATGGAGGGTATTCTCAATGTGAAGGTGGGACTTTGTCTCCACAAGGACAGTGCGGTGGTCACTCTCACCGATACTGTCCTGGTCAGATACACCTGCAGCCAGAGATTGGTGAGGATGAGGTCAGGATGGTTTTCCCTCTTGTTGGTTCCCTCCCCACCTGCCCCAGACCCAGTCTAGCAGCGATGCCCTTTAGGACCCGACCAGCTCGATCAGTAATGCTGCTGCCGAGCCACTCTTGGTGGTGGGTCATTGTAATGATTTTGCACCCTTGTTATCCTGAACGCTTCCTCCAAATGTTCAACATAGAAAAGTATCAATTTTATTTTATTGACAAATATAAAGATTGATAAGTCCCCAGGGCCAGACCAGACTTGTCCTCGGCTGCTCCAAGAAGCAAGAAAGGAGGTTGCTAAGCTGCTGGTGAGGATATTTGTCTCCTCACTCACCACGGGAGACGTACCGGAGGATGGGAGGGAGGCGAATGTTGTTCCTCTTTTCAAGAAGGGTAACAGGGAAATCCCTGGCAATTACAGACCAGTCAGTCTTACATCTGTGGTCAGCAAGGTTTTGGAAAGAATTCTGAGGGATAGGATGTTTGACTATTTGGCAAAGCACAGTGTGATTAAAGGCAGTCAGCATGGCTTTGTGAAGGGCAGGTCATGCCTCACAAATCGTATTGAGTTCTTTGAGGAGGTGACGAGACAGGTCAACGAAGATCGAGCTGTGGATGTGGTGTATATGGACCTCAGCAAGGCATTTGATAGGGATCCCCATGGGAGGCTCATTCATAAAGTCAGGAAGTATGGGATACAGGGAGATTTGGCTATCTGGATTCAGAATTGGCTGGCTGACAGAAGGCAGAGAGTGGTTGTAGATGGAAAGTATTCTGCCTGGAGGTCAGTGTTGAGTGGGGTCCCGCATGGCTGTGTACGTGGGCCTCTGCTCTTTGTAGTTTTTATAAATGATTTGGTTGAGGGGTGGGTTAGTAAATTTGTAGATGACACAAAGGTTGGAGGTGTCGTCGATAGTATAGAGGGCTACTGCAGGCTGCAGCGCGACATAGACAGGATACAGAGCTGGGCTGAGAAATGGCACTTGGAGTTCAACCTGGATAAATGGAAAGTGATTCATTTTGGAAGGTTGAACCCGAATGCTGAATATAGGATTAAAGACAGGATTCTTGGCAGTGTGGAGGAACAGAAGGATCTGGGTGTGCAAGTACACAGATCCCGGAAAGCTATCCCCCAAGTGGATAGGGTTATTAAGAAAGTATATGGTGTTTTGGCTTTCATTAACAGAGGGATCGAGTTTAAGAGCCGCGAGGTTTTGTGACAGCTCTACAGGTCCCTGGTGAGACCACACTTGGAATATTGTGTCCAGTTCTGGTCGCCCTACTATAGGAAAGATACGGAGGCTTTGGAGAGGGTGCAAAGGAGGTTTACCAGGATGCTGCCTGGACAGGAGGGCTTGCCTTATGAAAAAAGGTTGACTAAGCTCAGACCTTTCTCTCTGGAGAGAAGGAGGAAGAGAGGAGACCTGATCGAGGTGTACAAGGTAATGAGAGTCATGGATAGAGTCAATAGCCAGAGACTTTTCCCCAGGGCAGGATTGAGGGTACGAGAAGTCATAGTTTGAAGATATTAGGAGGAAGGTATAAAGGAGGCATCAGAGGTAGGTTCTTTACGCAGAGAGTTGTGAATGCATGGAATGCATTGCCAGCGGTGGTGGTGGGAGCAGAGTCATTGGGGACATTTAAGTGACTGCTGGACATACACATGGAGAGCAGTGAGTTGTGGGGTGAGTCAGTTAGCTTATTTTATATTACATTAGAATTAATCCTTTGCACAACATCGTGGGCCGAAGGGCCTGTTCTGTACTGTACTTTTCTATGTTCTATGTTCTATGATCAATGTTCTATTAATTTATTATTGTCATGTACCGAGATATAGTGAAAGTACTATTTTGCATCAGTACATCAGGGTAATGGAACAGAATGCAGAATATAATGTAACAGTGACAGAGATGGTGCAGAGAGAGATTATCTCTAATATCCGAGAGGTCCATGCCTCAATCCGATAACATAAGGAAGATGCTGTTCATGAATCTGTTGGTATGTGTCGGGTGGGAGAGAGTGTAACAGGGGTGGGAGGGCCTTTGATGATGTTGGCTGCTTTCCTGAGGCAGTGGGAAAGAGTCAGTGTAAGAATGGTTGGTTTTCATGATAGACTGAGCTGAAACTCTCTGTAAGTTCTTGTGATCTTGGGTACAGCAGTTGCTACACCCCGCTGTGATGCATCTGTGCTGAAACATACTGACTTTCCTTCCTCCTTCTGAGGAAGTGGGCAGTGGTGTGCTTCCTTGAGCGTGGTGTAGATGTGGATGGCCAGGACAGGATTGTGGGTGATATTTCCTCTGAGGGACATGAAGCTCCTGACCATCCCCAGCTCAGCCCCATTGTCCCAGACAGAAGTGTGTTCTCAACTTCACTTCTTCATGAGCAGATCCTTCATTTTGCTGCCAGTCAGGGAGAGATTGGTGTCTTTAAACCAGGATGTTAAGCACACTATCTCTTTCCTGCACTCTGTCTTGTCATGTGGTGATGACATTAGCAAACTTGTAAATGGAGTTTGAGCTGAATTTGGCCACACAGTAGTAAGTGTATGAGGAATATAGTAAGGGGCTGAGTATGTGTTGTGGTTGATAGCACCTTTTAGGAATGACCAGGAGACATAGAGAATTCCTCAAGGTGATCAGCCTTTCTTTGCAAACACATGCTGTGGCTATCAGAGGAGTCAACCCCGAAAGCCCATAAATAGCGAGAGTACTCTCATGTTAATGTTATTCTAAAAGCCACGTCCTGTCCCCGTTACATTAACATAACCAATCACACTAAGCCTACATTATATCCCCTTAACCAATCAGACTCTGCCACAATTGTCTTCTGGATTACTGCAGACCATCACATGGTGCTCTGGCCATCTTCCTTCACCTTTGGTCACCAGACAGGCTGCAGTCACACAAGGCTGACTCAAGCGTGTAACCCAAACCTTACACTTACACAACATCCCAACATGGATTACTCTGTCATTATAGATTCATATTGACCATATGTGCAGCTTTGTGGGATACTGGCATTGAGGATTAGTTTGCAGGAGGTGTCGACACCCATCCTTACTGATTGTGGTTGGAATGTCAGGCTGTTGCTGGACTAGTCTGTGAGACAGCTCTCCCAGTTTTAGCACTAGCCCCCAGGTGTTTGTGAGGGGGACTTTGCAAGGTCGGCAGGGCTGTTTTTGCGGTTGTCTTTTCCGGTGCCTGGTTGATGCCAGGTGATCCATCAGTTTCATTTCTTTGAGACTTTGTCATGATTGGTACAACCGAGTGGCTTGCGAGGCCATTTCGGAGAGCAAAAAATCCCTGTGACCAGATGAAGTGTATCCCAGGATTTTGTGAGAGGCTAGGGAGGAAATTGCAGGCCCTCCAGTAGAGAGGTTTGTATCACTGATAGCCACAGGTGAAATGCCTGAAGATTGGAGAGTGACTAATGCTGTGCCATCTTTTAACAAAGGCTAGAGGGAGGTGCCTGGGAACCACAGACTGGTGAGCCTAATGTCAGTGTTGGGTAAGTTGTTGGAAGGGATTCTGAGAGGCAGGATCAATAGGTATTTGGAGAGGCAAGGGCTCTTTTGGAATAGTTAGTATCATGTGGAACCTTGTCAAAGGCCTTGCTAAAGTCCATGTAGACAACCAAACTGCCATCATCTACTTTCTCGGTCACCCATTCAAAAGATTCAATCAAATTTGTGAGACATGATTTCCCATGCACAGTATCCAGACAGTTAGCCAATTGGATACAAAATTGGCTTGATGATAGAAGACAGATGGTGGTGGTAGAGGGTTGTTTTTCAGATTGAAGGTCTGTTTGCCACAGGGATTAATGCTGGGTTCACTGCTGTTTGTTATTTATATGTATGATTTGGATGAGAATTTAGGAGGTATAGTTTGTAAGTTTGCAGATGACATCGAGATTGGAGTCATAGTGGACAGTGAACAAGGTTATTTGGGAATGCAATGAGATCTTGAGCAACTGGGCCAGTGGGCTGAGGAATGGTAGATGGAGTTTAATTTAGATAAATGTAAGCTGTTGCATTTTGGTAAGACAGACTTGGGCAGGACTTACACAGTCAATGGTAGGACCCTGAGGAGTGTTATACAACAGTGTTATAGATCTAGGGGTACAGGTTCATAGCTCCTTGAAAATAGAGTCACAGGTAAACAGGGTGGTAATTAAAGCTTTCAGCATGTTTGCTTTCATCAGTCAGAGCATTGAATGTAGAAGATGGGAAGTCTTGTTGCAGCTGTACAAGACATTGGTGAGGCCACATTTGGAGTACTTTGTGCACTTTTGATAGCCTTCCTATAGAAAGGATATTATTAAACTAGAAAGAGTGGGAAAATGATCTACCAGGATGCTCCATGGATTGGAAGGTTTGTGTTCTAAGGGGAGGTTGGATAGGCTTGGGCCTTTTTAACCTCTGGAGCATAGGAGACTGAGGGATGACCTTATTGAGGTCTATAAAATCATGAGAGGCATAGGTAAGGTAGATAGCAGACAGATTTTCCTCAGTGATAGGGGAGTCTAAAACTCGAGATCACAGTTTTAAGGAGAGAGGGGAGAGATACAAAAGGGATCAGAGGGGCAATTATTTCACACAAAGGGTGGTTAGTGTCTGGAACAGCTCAGGAGAGAGGGGATGATAATCGGCAGCAAGATGACACTGTTCTTCAAACACCATGTTCTTTGTGACCTGCAACACATTATCAATGAGGATGAGCACCTCACCAAGACCTTCCCCCACCCCTCCACTGCTCACCTTTAAACAACCGCCAAACCTCAAACAGATCATTGTTCGTAGCAACCCTGTCATGGTAGGCCCTGCAAGACATGTCAGAGAGTGGACATGGATACCACCATTACACGAGGGGACACCTCCCACCGTGTACGCGGCAGGTACTCATGTGACTCAGCCAACGTTGTCTATCGTATACGCTGCAGGCAAGGATGCCCTGAGGCAAGACCGAGCAAAGGCTACGATAACGGATGAATGGGCACCACACAACAATCAACAGACAGGAGGGTTCCCTCCCAGTTGGGGAACACTTCAGTGGTCCAGGACATTCAGCCTCGGACCCTCGGGTGACCATCCTCCAAGGTGGACTTCGGGACAGGCAGCAGAGGAAAGTGGCCAAGCAGAGGCTGATAGCTAAGTTCGGTACCCATAGGGAGGGCCTCAACTGGGACCTTGGGTTCATGTCACATTACAAGTGATCACCATTGCACTACGGACACACACACACACACAGACACACACTCACACACGGACACAGACACACGGACACTGACACACACGGACACTGACACACACGGACACTGACACACACACATATAAGTTTGTGGGGTGAATTTATACTTGCAGAATTACTTTTTCTTTTGCTCAAAAACTGCATGATCCCATGTCAGATTCTGTAAATCCCTTTTTTAGATTAGAATCAGTCTGAACATTGGGACACAGACAGCCTCACACAGGGCACCTCACACCTTCAATACATTATCTGGGCCGACATGTTAAAGGACAAAGAAAATGTACAGCCCAGGAACAGGCCCTTCGGCCCTCCAAGCCTGTGCTGATCCAAATCCACTGTCTAAACCTATTGCCCATTCCTAACCATCTGTATCCCTCTGCTCCCCACCATCTGTCCAGATGCATCTTAAATGAATCTCCCGTGCCTGCCTCTACCACCTCTGCTGGCAACGCGTTCCAGATGCCCACCACCCTCTGTGTGAAGTACTTGCCACGTGTATCCCCCTTAAACTTTCCACCTCTCACCTTGAAAGCGTGACCTCTCGATATTGAATCCTTCACCCTGGGAAAAAGCTTGTCTCTATCCACCCTGTCTATACCCTTCATGATTTTGAGGGGGGACCTGATTGAGGTTTACAATCTCCTTTTTTCTAGTGAAAATAAACCTAACCTACTCAACCTCTCTTCATAGCTACCACCTTCCACACCAGGCAACATCCTCATAAACCTTCTCTGCACCCTCTCCAAAGCATCCACATCCTTTTGGTAATGTGGCGACCAGAACTGTACACAGTATTCTAAATGCGGCTGAACCAATGTCTTGTATAATTTTTTTTATATCGATATTTTTATTGAAAAAACAAAATTACAAAAGTAATACAAGTATAAAGACCAATATAAGACTTAATAAATAAGAAAAAAAATTAAATAATAACCAAAACGACAAACAAAAAAAAGTGAAAAAGCCAACAATCTCCTGGCCTATCTGACAAACAACCAAAACATAAAACAGGATATTATACATTACTAATGATAAACAACAAAATAATTACATGACTAAGTACATGCTCAAAATAGATTTACATCAAGTCATAATAAAACCTGTATTTATACTGGATTCCTTCCCCTGGGGCCCCCCCAGAATATCCAGAAATAGTCCCACAGCTAGACAAAAGCCCTGGACAGTATGGCTGAAATATCTGTGTTGATATAGTTCAGGAAGGGCTGCCATGTTTTAAAGATTAATTCCGTTTTTTTGGTGCACCATATTTGTGAGGAAGTCACGGGGGATATACTCCATGATAAACCTGTGCCAATTCGGAAATCCTGGAGGCCCTAGAGCTGCCTCATTCACTAAAATATTTTTCCTTGCACTAAAGGAGAGAATGGAAAATAGTTTCCTCCCGTGCACATCCAGGGAGGGGAAATCTGAAAAACCCAAGAGTAGAGACACTGGATCCAATCTATTCTCCGTATCCAAGATCTCTGTAAAGGCATTCGCTACTCTGTCTATGGACATGCCGTAAGATCCACAGGTATTGGGACAATGTGTGAGAGTGCCCACTTCTATTTTACATTTAGGACACACTGGGGATCTTCCTGCCTTAAATTTTGCCAGTCGTTCCGGTGCTATATGAGCCCCGTGGAGTATCTTTAATTGAATAGCTTGGGTTCTATTACAAATAGAGATCTTTCTGGCATTTTCCCAAATGTCCTCCCACATTTCTGAAGAGATTTCTAACCCCAATTCCTGGTTCCATGTTTTAATATTTCCATATCCTTCGATGCCTCATTATATAATGAGTGATAATGAGTACTGACCGAGGGGTGGGTCCCATTGACCGTTGCACTCTCCTTTCCCGATCTGATTTGTAAGGATTGTCTATCAATGTGGTCTTCTTCTGTATATAATCTCATATTTAGAAATACTGAAAAAGGTCCCTGTTAGACAGTCCAAACTTCAGGTGCAACTGCTCAAACAACATCATAATCTCCCCATTAAACAGGTCCCCCAGGCAGGAGATACCCCTGGACCTCCTGGTTTTAAATCTGTCAATCCTGGCTGAAATCCCGACGCTCCCACTATCGGAGTATAACGGGAGGCTTTTTTTGCAGGTTACCCCCATCTTGTCGCATTACCCTCCAGGCTTTAATTGCATTTAATACAATAGGATTTTTACAATAGTCCCTGATAGCTCTCATCTTATCCATCAATAAAAGATTGATGAGGGGACACTTTACTTGGGAGGTCTCAATATCGAGCCAAATTGATTGTGGGTCACAAGAAACTCAGTTACTTAAGATAATAAGGAGCTCAATTGATACCTCCTAAAGTCTGGAAAGTCCAGTCCTCCCCTTCCCTGTGGAAGCTGCAGCTTCTCTAATTTGATAAGGGGCCGTCTATGATTCCAGATAAAGGAACCAGGCCAGCTGTGGAGCTTACAGAATGCCAGTCTCGGCAACACCAGAGGGAGCATTCTCATTGGATATAGAAGATGAGGTAGAATATTCATTTTAACTTGGGCCACTCTGCCTTACCAGGATATTGGGAGATCTCCCCAGTGTTGAAGCTCCTGCCTTACTTTCTCTAGTAGGTGCACAAAATTGGCTTTATACAGCTGACCAAATACTGGGGTAACAAAAATCCCTAAGTCTCGAAAACCGTCCAGAGACCACTGAAAGGGAAGCAAGATCCATCCGGTAAGTTGGATATACTGGCGAGACCACCCAACGGCATGGCCTCCGATTTCATAAAATTAATTTTGTAGCCTGAGAACAAACTAAATTGATTAATTACTTGAATTAAGACGGGCACAGATATCAAAGGATCACTTATAAAAAGGAGGACAACATCTGCATAGAGAGTGATTTTATGTTTGCCCGAACCAACCCTTGGGACCATGATGTTCGGGTCAGTGTGTATCGCTTCCACTAGTGGTTCGATTTCTAGCATGAATAACAATGGCGAGAGAGGACATCCCTAACAACAGCCCCTACCCACACTGAAGCTATCCAAATCTAAACCATTGGTGATCACAGCTGCTTTGGAGTCATCGTATAATACTGAGACCCATTTAGGAAATACTTCTCCGACACCGAACCTTTCCAGTGTGTAAAGAAGAAATGGCCATTCTACCCGATCAAAAGCCTTCTCTGTGCTCAAGGAGACAGTGAGCCCCGGTATTGATCCCTGTTGCCATTATCATGGCTTGTATCATGTTTAAGACCCTTCTAATGTTATTAGTTGATCGAGGCCCTGAATAAACCCCATCTGGTCCTCTTTTATGATGTATGATAAGGCCCTCTCCAATCGTAATGCTAATGTTTTAGAGAGAATGTTAAAATCCACATTTAGCAAGGATATGGGTCTAAATGATGAACAATCGTCCTTTCCCTTTTTAAGAATGAGAGAGATATTTGCTTCTCTCAACAAAGGCGGGAGGCAGCCCTGACTGTGTGAATAATTATACATATTTATGAGTGGCCTGGCCAGTTTCCCTATAAATCTTTATAAAACTCAACCTGGAATCTGTCTGGCCCAGGCGCGATGCCACTCTGGAGCTGTCTAGTTGTGTTGAGGGGGGTGTTCAAGATCGATACCTGCTCCAAGGTTAGACCCGGAAAGGTCAGGTTTTTAAAGAAGACTCCATCTTTTCAGTTGTATCCTCACAGTCTTGCGATTTATTCAGTCCAAAATAGAATTTTCTAAAGGCTGCATTAATCTTTTTACAATTACATGTCAGAGTACCAGCACTTTCTCTAATGGATGTAATAGCTTGAGGAGCCTTTTCTTTTCCAAGTAAGATATGCTAGGTATCTGCCAGGACTGTCGCCATATTATAAATAATCTCTGTTTTGCAAATAATATTTCCCTCTTTGCTGTTTGGGTAAGTGTGGTATTCAAGACTGCCCTAAGGGCTGTGATCCTTTGTCGCTCAGTAATGGAAGACCTGTTAAGATAACGCTGTCTCAGCTACCTTCACGCGAGCCTCGAGGAGGTGTTGTTGTTCTCCCTTTTGTTTTTTTGCTGGGTAGCAGACTATGAGATGATCAGACCCCGCACACACGCCTTAATGGTGTCCCACATCGTCGATGGGTTACTGACCGTACCTGAATTAATTTCCAAAAAGGTATTGAATTCCTGCAAAAACTATTTTATAAATTTGCTATCCTTCAATAAGAAAGAATCCATACCCCAATGTTGGGGACCTATCCCATTGTCCCTAGTCTTAACTTCCATGTAAACTGCAGAATGATCAGAAATAACTATATTACCTATTTTTCAGGATACTATGGAATTCAGAAGGGTCAAGGGGGCAAAGAACATATCAATTCTGGTATGGCACTTGTGTGGGTTTGAGTAGAAAGTAAAGTCTCTGCCCTGGGTGTGAAGGCACCTCCACACATCTACTAGTACTAGCTCCTTATTCAGATTTGCCAATTGTCTGGATCGAAGAGATATTCCTGGAGTGCTCTTAGGTATCTTATCTGTCTCTGGGTCCATAAGACAGTTAAAATCTCCTCCTGTAATTTTATGGCGGGCCCCGAAATCCATCAACTCAGAGAACACTTCCATTACAAATTTAAAGGGGTGCGCCAGGGGGCAATAAAGATTCAAAATTCCATACTCCTCTCCATGTATTCGGACTTTGATCAGCATATACTGTCCAGACTCATCTTTTATCTGGTGTAACATTCGGAAAGGAAGATTCTTCCACGTGAGAGTAACTACTCCCCTACGTTTGGAGCTGAAAGATGAGAAAAATGCCTGATCAAACCCACCCTGTTGTAGCTTTAAGTGCTCTTTGTCAAGTAGATGTGTCTCCTGTAGGAGAGCTATGTCAACCCTTTCTTATTTGAGACTTGATAATATCTTTTTCCTTTTGATTGGTGAATTACTCCCCTTGACATTCCAGGTGCACCACTGAAGCGAATGACTAGCCATGATCGTCCAGGCCAGCCAGACACCTCCCCCCAGGAGGGACAACCCCACTCAGAACACCTTGAATAAAGACCATAGAAAATTCACAAATGAAAGAATTCTTTGAAACATTTACTCCAACACAATTAAAAACTATTCCTCAGTAAAAAAAACAACACAAAACATATTTGAAGGGACACTTGCTCCTAGGGGGCGTGACTACCTATCAATAACCCCACCATCACCTCTCCTAACTAGGGCCCCGCCCTGGACTCAGACATTATGGAATGGAGGAGACAAATTCATGTGTTCTATAAAACCAAAGTTAAAAGTGAGTGACCGCACAACCCCCCCCCCCCCCCCGCCCACACCAACACCAACTCCTAGGTGCATTTAAAAAGCGTAATACAAAATATAACTATATAAAACTACAAAGTTACAATCCCCGCAAGTATTAGGTGACTGTGTAAAATAACAAAAGAAGAAAACCCTACGCTAAAGAAACGTAAAACAAAACAACCCCCCCCCCCCCTCGCAAATCGAATAAGCTGCACAACCTGTAAAAGAAACCGAAGAGAGAGTAAAGAACAAGTTCCCCCCCATCCCGGGAAGAGAAAAAAGGAAAAGAAATAAAGAAGGAAAGAAGGGTAGAAGGAGAGGGCAAAATAATGTCATAAACCATACGGATAAAGTCCCGCAGTCTAATTAAGAGAGTCCAAGAATTATTTAGCCTTTTCTGGTGATCCTTCGTGGCTGAAACGCAGCGTTGCCGGGTAACGCACAGAGTATTGAACACCAGCTCGCCACAAAAAGACATGACCCCCTCTCCCTCGTATCCCTACACACGGATGAAAAAATCTACCATTTCGACTGGGACAACACATCTATCCTGGGACAGGCTAAGCAAAGACATGCCAGGGAATTCCTAGAGGCCTGGCACTCCAACCACAACGCCATAAACAAACACATAGATCTAGATGCCATCTATCAACCCCTCAGAAAACAAACAGGAAATGACATCACCACAAACCCCAGGAACCCCATCCAGGAGACAGATATAAATAGAAAGCAGGAGACAACAGCTTCGCTTCACTTGGAGGTTGCCACTGATGATGTTACCTAGCCAGGTAATGAAATGTTTGGATATCAAACCTACAGCTCAGCGAGCAAACCTACACCCTAATCCTTCCCCAGGATTCTAGAGGCTTCCAGGAGCATCTGCTTCTCTCTGTAGCATTGGACCGGAACAGAACCATGGGGATCAGCTGATTGAGCCCAGCGTGGGGATCGGGTGATTGAGCCCAGTGTGGGGATTGGGTGATTGAGCCCAGCGTGGGGATTGGGTGATTGAGCCAAGCGTGGGGATTGGGTGATTGAGCCCAGTGTGGGGATTGCGTGATTGAGCCCAGCGTGAGGATTGGGTGATTGAGCCCAGCGTGAGGATTGGGTGATTGAGCCAAGCGTGGGGATTGGGTGATTGAGCCCAGCGTGGGGATTGGGTGATTGAGCCAAGCGTGGGGATTGGGTGATTGAGCCCAGTGTGGGGATTGCGTGATTGAGCCCAGCGTGAGGATTGGGTGATTGAGCCCAGCGTGGGGATCGGGTGATTGAGCCCAGCGTGGGGATCGGGTGATTGAGCCCAGCGTGGGGATCGGGTGATTGAGCCCAGCGTGGGGATCGGGTGATTGAGCCCAGCGTGGGGATCGGGTGATTGAGCCCAGCGTGGGGATTGGGTGATTGAGCCCAGTGTGGGGATTGCGTGATTGAGCCCAGCGTGAGGATCGGGTGATTGAGCCCAGCGTGGGGATCGGGTGATTGAGCCCAGCGTGGGGATTGGGTGATTGAGCCCAGTGTGGGGATTGCGTGATTGAGCCCAGCGTGAGGATCGGGTGATTGAGCCCAGCGTGGGGATTAGGTGATTGAGCCTAATGTAGGGGCGGCCCAATGTGGAGCGATGTGCAGGCCCATGACTAAAGATAAACTGTAATGTTGAACTTTTAACTTATTTATTTTTTTCCTTTTAACCAAAGATTTTGTCCCGAGATACCTTGTAGCTGGGATGATACCCTGAATGTTAACATTGTGCACTTTTCATTGTGGTTCTCTATCTCTATACTTCAAATCCCTCCAGTATGGAAACAGGCCCTTCGGCCCAACAAGCCCACACCAACCCTCTGAAGGGTATCCCAACCAGCCCCATTCCCCTACCCTATTATCTGACATTTACCCCCTGACTAATGAACATCATCTACACATCCCTGGACACGAAAGGACAATTTCCCATGGCCAATTCACCGAACATGCACATCTTTGGACTGTGGTAGGAAACCCATGCAGACACGGGGAGAATGTGCAAACTCCACACAGACAGTCACCCGATGCTGGAATTGAACCCAGGTCCCTGGCGCTGTCAGGCAACAGTGCTAACCACTGAGCCACCATGTCACCCATGTACCTGAGTACATGTGACAATAAAACTGAATTCCAATGATCAATCTATTCATCACTTCCTGTTGTTCAAAGCCCTTCTCCTCGTATCAAACCATCAAATAATTTTTGCATCATATGCAAATTTCTAAATGCTGCCTCCTCTATTTTGGTCTAAATCATTGATACAAAGCATGAAAAACAAGGGACCTCAGACTGAACCCTCTGGAAACATGTTTCTGTTCATCAAAGCACCACCAACCATCACCCAATACATTTTAAGATATACCCTGGTGTTGGTTGTCAAGGATGGAATAACTGAGTATTTGGAAAGTAGTGATAGAATTGGTCCCAGTCAGCATGGATTCATGAAAGGGAAGTCATGTTTGACAAATCTCCTGGAATTATTTGAAGATATGACCAATAGACTAGACAATGAAGACTTAGTAAATGTTATGTATCTGGACTTTGACAAGGTTCCACACAAGAGTCACATGTAGGCCAGACCTGAGGGTGCAGCGAGATCTGGGTGTCATGGTGTCATGGTGGAACAGTCACTGATGGTTGGCACGCAGGTGCAGCGGGCAGTAACAAAGGCATGCTGGCCTTCATAGTGAGAGGGTTGGAGTATTGGAGTCAGGATATCTTGCTGCAGTTATACAGGGTCTAAGTGAGGTCACACCTTGAGTATTGGCTGGAGTTTTGGTCTCTGAGTCTGAGGAAGGACATTCTTGTTATTGAGGGAGTCCAGTGAAGGTTCACCAGCCTGATACCCGGGATGACAGGACTGACTTATGAGGAATGACTGGATCAACTGGGCTTGTACTCACTAGAATTCAGAAAAATGAGGGGAATCTCAGAGAAACATATAAAATCCTGATGGGACTAGACAGACTAGGTGGAGGAAGATGTATGTTCTGGATGTTGGGGAAGTCCCGAACTAGGGGTCACAGTGTAAGGATAAGGGGTAAACCATTCAGGACTGAATGAGGAAGAATGTCTTCCCTCAGAGAGTTGTGAATTCTCTCTCACAGGAAGCTGTTGGGGCCAGTTCATTCGATAGATCCAAGAGGGAACGAGACATGGGTCTTGGGGCTAAAGGGATCAAAGGGAATACGGGGAGAGGGTGGGAATGGGACCCACTGAGACTGCATCATGTCATGATCATGTTGAATGGTGGGGCAGACTCAAAGGGCTGAATGGCCTACTCCTGCACTGATTTTCAATGGTTCTATATGTGTTCACAGGATATGGACATTGCTGGCTCAGCCAACGTTTATTGGCCCTCTCTAACCGCTTTCTTGAGTGAGTGTAGGAGTTTAAAATCTGTTGTTAAAATCCATTCAGAAAACATCAAATGCTGTGCATTTATCAACCCTCCTCTAATATTTTATTGGTAGATGAATATAAACATTCCTCCTGACCTGATCAACCTGAGGTTTTCGGAATGACTTCTCCATCAAATATCTCTGATAGTAATTTGTCACAGTGAGAGTAAAATGTACAAACTATCTGTTATTCCCTTTTCAAATAGCAGTACAACTTCCAGAGTTTCAGCACCTTCATTCCTTTGTTCTTATGTTGTTTTTTTTCAACAGGTTACAAGTTTACCCAGAGAAACCTTTTCAAAAAACTGAAAGATTACAAGTTTATGTTCCCGTATGTCTTAGCTGGGAAACAGAAACGGAGTGTAACTGTCCTTCCACAGGTAATTAATCTGATTGGATTTAATTTGGCTCACAGTTTGATTAACAAGTTCATGATTAACCATCCCTAGTTGCCCCTTGAGAAGGTGGGGGAGAGCTGCCTTCTTGACCCACTGCCGTCCATGTGCTGTGGGTTGACCCACAGTGCCCTGAGGGAGGGAATTCCAGGATTGTGACCCAGTGACAGTGAAGGAACAGGATAGATTTCCAAGTCGGGATGGTGAGGGGCTTGGAGGGGAACTTGAAGGGGGTGGTGTTTCTATGTATCTGCTGTCCCTGTCCTTCCAGGTGGAAGTTGTTGTGGGTTTGGAAGATGTTTTGCCTGAGGACCTTTGGTGAATTTCTGCAGTGCATCTTATAACAGGGAGAAGAGTTGCAAAAGGAATGAAGCAATGCAGGCCCTAATAGAACATAGAACATAGAACAATACAGCACAGAACAGGCCCTTTGGCCCACGATGTTGTGCCGAACTTTTATCCTAGATTAAGCACCCATCCATGTACCTATCCAATTGCCGCTTAAAGGTCACCAATGAATCTGACTCTACCACTCCCACAGGCAACGCATTCCATGCCCCCACCACTCTCTGGGTAAAGAACCCACCCCTGACATCCCCCCTATACCTTCCACCCTTCACCTTAAGTTTATGTCCCCTTGTAACACTCTGAGGATATAAAATGCTGAGAGGAATATAAGAAAGCAATTAGGGGAGCAAAGAGGGGGAGTGAGAAAATGCTAGCAGGCAAGATTAGGGAGACTCCCACAATATTCGATAGCAATATGAAGGGGAAGAGAATAACCAGAGAAAGAGCAGGGCCCATTCGCCCAGGGACCAAGGGGGAAATCTGATCATGAAGCCAGAGGATTGTGGGACATTGCTAAATGATTATTTCACACCTGCCTTTACTCAGAAGGAGAAGGGAGCAGACACAAGTATCAAGAAGATAGACTGTAAAGTTCTTGAGCAGATTGACATTGGGAGTGAGGAGGTATTGAAGGATTTGTTGGACTGATATTTTTCCTATAGTGCCATAGATGGAGTCATAGAGATGTACAGCATGGAAACAGACCCTTCGGCCCAACCCGTCCGTGCCGACCAGATATCCCAACCCAATCTAGTCCCACCTGCCAGCACCCGGCCCATATCCCTCCAAACCCTTCCTATTCATATACTCATCTAAATGCCTCTTAAATGTTGTAATTGTACCAGCCTCCACCACTTCCTCTGGCAGCTCATTCCATACACGTACCACCCTCTGCGTGAAAAAGTTGCCCCTTAGGTCTCTTTTATATCTTTCCCCTCTCACCCTAAACCTATACTCATATTGACTATCCCTAATCAGTCCTTGCTTTTCCAAATACATGTACATCCTGTCCCTCAGGATCCCCTCCAATAACTTGCCCACCACCGAGGTCAGGTTCACTGGTCTATAGTTCCCTGGCTTGTCCTTACTGCCCCTCTTAAACAGTGGCACCACATTTGCCAACCTCCAGTCTTCCGACACCTCACCTGTGACTATCGATGATACAAATATCTCAGCAAGAGGCCCAGCAATCACTTCTCTAGCTTCCCACAGAGTTCTCGGGTACACCTGATCAGGTCCTGGGGATTTATCCACCTTTAACCGTTTCAAGACACCCAGTACTTCCTCCTCTGTAATCTGGACATTTTGCAAGATGTCACCATCTATTTCCCTACAGTCTATATCTTCCATATCCTTTTCCACAGTAAATACTGATGCAAAATATTCATTTAATATCTCCCATATCTCCTGTGACTCCACACAAAGGCCGCCTTGCTGATCTTTGAGGGGCCCTATTCTCTCCCTAGTTACCCTTTTGCCCTTAATGTATTTGTAAAAACTCTTTGGATTCTCCTTAACCCTTTTCGCCAAAGCTATCTCATGTCCTGCTTTTGCTTCCGGATTTCGGGATAAGTAACAATGCAAAGCTCCACAACCACCTGATGAAGGAGCAGCCCTCCAAAACCAAGTGCTAGAAAAGGCATCTGGATGGGTAAATGAATGGGAAGGGTTTAGAGGGACATGGGCCAAGTGCTGGATTAGATTGGACTATTAGGATACCCTGGTTGGTATGGACACGTCAGACTGAAGGGTCTGTTTCTGTGCTGTACATCAATTACTTTCTCCACTCTGCCAGTGAAGGTGCCACCATCTTCTCGTCGATACCTCACACTCGCTCTATCTCTGCAACGATACCCACCATTTCCTGCAATATCTTCCCCACTCTCTCTCATCCTCATTAACATCTGACCCTGAATAACCCGGAATCTCTTCTGCACAGCCTACTCACCCCCTCAGCACCTCTCCTCACATGCCCCACCAGTAACAGTGTGCCCCCCCCCCCTTGCTCTCCCACACCCACTGACTCTGACCACCCTGAGCAGCTGACTGACCATGTCCAAGTCTCTGGACTGGTATTGTTTACAGTTGGTTACCATAGTGATTAGTCATGGAGACAGATTCACATGGGTCTGCAGATATTCTTCAACATCTAAATATATTTTTAAAAAAGAGAGAAAAAATGCTCTCAATACAAACAATAAAACCACGTTTCAGACTGATCCTCAACACTGTTCTTTTAGAACATGGAACAGTACCGGCCCTTCGGCCCTCGATGCTGTGCTGACCTTTTATCCTACTCTAAGATCAGACTAACCTCCATCCCCTACATTGTACCATCATCCATGTGTCTATCCAAGAGTCGCTCAAATGTCCCTAATGTCTCTGACTCTACTCCCATCACTGGCAATACATTCCATACACCCCCCCACTCTGTGTAGAGAACCAACCTCTGCCATCTCCCCTAATCCTTTCTAAAATTACGCCCCCTCGTGATAGACATTTCCACCCTGGGAATAGGTCTCTGCCTATCCACTCTATCTATGCCTCTCGTCATCCTGTACACCTCTATCAAGTCACCTTCATCCTTCTTCGCTCCAATGAGAAACTCCCAGCTCCCTCAGCCTTTCTTCATAAGACACACCCTCCAGTCCAGGCAGCATCCTGGGAAATCTCCTCTGCACCCTCCCTAAACCTTCCAGATCCTTCCTACAATGAGGTAACCAGAACTGGACACAATATTCCATGTGTGGTCTAACCAGGGCTCTATAGAGCTGCAGCATAACCTCGCGGCTCTTAAACTCAATCCCCCGTTAATGAAAACCAACACACCATACACCTTCTTAAGAACACTATCAACTTGGGTGGCAACTCTGAGGGATCTATGAACATGAACTCCGAGATCCCTCTGTTCCTACACACTGCCAAGAATCCTGCCTTCAACCCTGTAATCTGTATTTAGATTCACCTTTCAAGATTAACCCCTTAACACTTTTCCAGGTTGAACTCCATCTGCCACTTCTCAGCCCAGCTCTGCATCCTGTCAATGTCCTGGTGTAACCTACAACAGCCCTCCACACTTCCACAACTCTTTGTGTCATCGGCAAACTTACTAACTGACATTTCACTTCCTCATCCAAGTCATTTATCAAGATCACAAAGCACAGAGGTCCCAGAACCCATCCCTGTGGAACCCCACTGGTTACTGAGCTCCAGGCTGAATACCTTCCATCTACCACCACCCGCTGTCTTCTATGGGCCAGCCCAATCTGTATCCAGACAGACTGGTTTCCCTGTATCCCATACCTCCTTACTTTCTAAATGAGCCGAACATGGGGAACCTTATCAAAAACCTTGCTAAAATCCATGAACACCACATCTACCACTCTCCACAGCCATGGAGGGGGAGAGGAGCAGACAGGATGGGAAGGTATTTAATTGGGGGAGGGGGAGAGGAGCAGACAGGATGGGAAGGTATTTAATTGGGAGGGGGATAGGAGCAGACAGTATGGGAAGGTATTTAATTGGGGGGGGGAGAGGAGCAGACAGGATGGGAAGGTATTTAATTGGGGGGGGGAGAGGAGCAGACAGGATGGGAAGGTATTTAATTGGGGGGGGGAGAGGAGCAGACAGGATGGGAAGGTATTTAATTGGGGGAGGGGATAGGAGCAGACAGTATGGGAAGGTATTTAATTGGGGGAGGGGGGATAGGAGCAGACAGTATGGGAAGGTATTTAATTGGGGGGGGGGATAGGAGCAGACAGTATGGGAAGGTATTTAATTGGGGGAGGGGATAGGAGCAGACAGTATGGGAAGGTATTTAATTGGGGGAGGGGGGATAGGAGCAGACAGGATGGGAAGGTATTTAATTGGGGGGGGGGATAGGAGCACACAGTATGGGAAGGTATTTAATTGGGGGAGGGGGACAGGAGCAGACAGGATGGGAAGGTATTTAATTGGGGGGGGGATAGGAGCAGACAGGATGGGAAGGTATTTAATTGGGGGGGGGAGAGGAGCAGACAGTCTGGGAAGGTATTTAATTGGGGGAGGGGGATAGGAGCAGACAGGATGGGAAGGTATTTAATTGGGAGGGGGATAGGAGCAGACAGGATGGGAAGGTATTTAATTGGGGGAGGGGATAGGAGCAGACAGGATGGGAAGGTATTTAATTGGGGGAGGGGGAATTATACTGCTATTAGACAGGAGGGGAAGGTATTTAATTGGGGGAGGGGGAATTATACTGCTATTAGACAGGAGCCGTGGAGTATAAATTGGGGGAGGGGGAATTATACTGCTATTAGACAGGAGCCGTGGAGTATAAATTGGGGGAGGGGGAATTATACTGCTATTAGACAGGAGCCGTGGAGTATAAATTGGGAACAAGTGTTCGACAGGAAATGCACAGCAGAAAAATGGAGGCTGTTTAAGGAGCACTTGTTGTGACTGTTGGATAACTTTGTCCCACCGAGATAGGCAAGGAATGAAAAGGTTAAGGAACCTTGGATGACAAGAGCAGAGGAACTTCTCATCAAAAGCAATTATTAGAACTTAGAATCTCTACAGTGTGGAAACAGGCCATTTCACCAAACAAGTCTCCACCAACCCTCCGAAAAGTAACCCAGCCAGATCCACTCCTGGATGTAGGTTTGCTCACTGAGCTGGAAGGTTCATTTTCAGACATTTCGTCATCATACTAGGTAACATCTTCAGTGGGCCTCAGGTGAAACAATGCTGATAATTCCTGCTTTCTCTTTGTGATTGGGTTTCTTTGGGTTGGTGATGTCACTTCCTGTTCCTTTTCTCAGGGGGTGGTAGATGGGGTCAAACTCCGGTTGGAATGCCATACTCTGAGGAATTCTCATCCATGTCTCTGTTTGGCTTGTCCGAGGATGGATGTGTTGTCCCAGTCGAAGTGGTGTCCTTCCTCATCTGTACGTGAGGATACTAGTGAGAGAGGGTCATGTTGTTTTGTGAGTAGTTGGTGTTTATGTATCCTGGTGGCTAGTTTTCTTCCTGTCTGTCCAATGTAGTGTTTATTACAGTCCTTGTGCGGTATTTTGTAAATGACATTAGTTTTGCTTTTTGCCAAGGGGTCTGAGTAGTCTGGCAGTCATTTCCGAGATGTCTTTAATGTAGGGGAGAGCGACTAGATTATTTGAATGTGTTTTGTCTGCTTCAGAAATCAGCAGACTGTGTTCGTTGGGTATCTATTCTTTTTGAATACACGGTATCGGTGATTTTCCTCCCCTCTGTGTAGTTACTCTGTGCTGCAGTGTGTGTTGGCTCGTTGAAATAATGTTCTGATGAAGGTTTGTTTGTGAATATTGGGATGATTGGTTCTGTAGTTCAGTATTTAGTCCGTCTGTGCTGTTTTCCTGTAGATGCTGGTTTGAAGTTCCCCATTGGCTGTTCGCTCCACTGTGACATCTAGGAATGGCAGTTTGTTCTTGTTTTCCTCCTCTTTAGTGAATTTGATGCCAGTGAGGGGATTATTGATGGTCTTGAAGGTTTCCTCTCATTTGTTTCATTTACTGATGACAAAGGTGTCATCCACGTAGCGGACCCAAAGTTTGGGTTGGATGGTTGGCAGAGCTGTTTGTTCGAGTCTCTGCATTACTGTCTCTGCTGAGAACCCTGATATCGGAGATCCCATGGGGGTTCCATTGGTTTGTCTGTAGGTTTTGTTGTTGTAGGTGAAGTGGGTGGTAAGGCATAGGTCCACTAGCTTCAAAAGAAACCATTGTCAGTTACTATTTAGATAATAATTTCAGTAACAAATGCTCAGCTTTCATGAAATCTGATGGGCTGTATTACAGGCGGCTCGAATGGTATCTTGTTTGAATTCTGAAGTGAGTAGTCATTGGAATCAGCTTCCACTGATCTCCTGAGATTTTTTCTGATTTGTTATGGACAGGGATTCTTTTCTCAGGACTTCCAACAAGTTGATAACTGATGTCAGAGAGTAACACAGCATGGAAACAGGCCTTTCAGCCTGGACAATAACTCGAGAGAGCAAAACCAAACAAACCAGTTTCCAAAACAGCACTGCCTCCACCCAAAAACCATACCAAAACCTCTTCACCTTTGGTTTCTCTTTCTTTTTTGACATTCTTTGTGGTCGGCTGGCTCTCTGGATTGGCCAATCCAACATCCAATCAGCAGCCAGTCACTGAGTATACTGACATCTTGAACTGATTTGTCGACAGAATCCTTAACCTGCATTATCTTTCCAGGTCAGTTCCTAACATTTAGCACCAGTCTTTTGTTTTCCCCTTATTGTATTATGTTCCAACTCAGATTGATTCACAACACCCAGTACCATAGAAGCTTTTCCAGACAAGCTTCCTGTCAGGTGGAAACTGGTAATCTTTTGGCAATCTGTGTGACCTGCTCTTAATCCCAACCAGAGGGATGCAGAAACACCCACCTTATTGTCACTGTACTTGTAGCATTAGCATCAAAGGGCAATGGGAATCGGGAAGCAAACCTAGGGAGCCAGCAACGTCTATGAGCAAATGAGAAACGTTTCTGCCTATATGTATGTCATCTTTACTGTACCAATGCTATGCATTGTTTTGTTTTCTGTGCAGTGGAGCCAACCAGATAACATCAGCATTTCAGTGGAGTTAGATAGAGTCGAAGTAATTCTGGATCTCAAAAAGAATATGTGAGTAGATCTTGCTTTTTATTAGAAGCAACATAGAACAGTTATACCCACATTTTGACCCAAAATCACTCTGACCTACAAGTGGATGGTAGATGAGCATTTTCTATTGAAATATTAAATGGAGATGTAGCCTTCTGAAAATGTTCATAGCAGAGAACACTTCACTCTGTATCTAATCTGTGTTGGTGTTATATGCTTAGGAAGTGCTTGAAAAGATACTACAAAACTGTACTGTATTCAGGGATATCGACCAAAGGCAGGCATATGGAGCTCGGTCAGAGAACAGCCAGGATCTCATTGAATGACAGAACAGGCTTGAGGGGTTGAATGGCCCTCTCCTGTTCCTATGTGAGGGCATGATGGGATAATGAATTCCAGAATCCGAGTAATAACCCTGTCAATGGTAGGTACCTTGCACGTTGCTGACATATGTCTCAGTAGCAGGACCGTGGGTGAAGAGGACTGAGGCTGGAGCACCCTCCTCTACCTGCTCCATCTGAGTGACTCAGTGCTCCATCCCTCACTGAACACTGGACTCCATGTCAGGTTATGGTGCAGTGAAGAGAGGCGACATCTTTCATAAAATCATCTTTGGCCTTTTGTTCACAGAGTGAGAAACTCCTGTCTCCTCCCTGCCTTAATGGAACAATAGACCCTTCCAGATCCAACAGATCTCACCAAAACTCCAGCAAGAAAACACAATAGTACCTCCACTAACTTTACCAAAACAAAATCACCTCACCTGCAAGTTTTCTTTACTAATTCATGGGACTTAGATGTTACTGGCTGGGCCCAGTATTTATTACCCCGTCCCTAGTTACCTCTTCAGAAGGTGGGGGTGAGCTGCCTTCTTGACCCACTGCAGTCCATGTGCTGTGGGTTGACCCACAATGTCCTCAGGGATGGAATTCCAGGATTTTGACCCAGTGACAGTGAAGGAAAATCCAAGTCAGGATGGTGAGTGACTTGGACGGGAACTTCCAAGAGCTGGTGTTCCATTGTATCTGTTGCCCTTGTCCTTTTGGATGGAGGAGGTCATGGGTTTGGAAGGTGCAGTCTGAGGATCTTGGTGGTCCTTTGGATAATTACACTAATTACTGGGAATTGCTGCTGGAAGTGATTCACTGGACAAACATGGTCCTAATCAGCAGAATCTACATTACATCAGCCTTAGCGACTACTTGATATGACAATCTGCTCAGTCTGCGTTGTTAGAATCATCGAATCATATCGTACAGAACAGACCCTTAGGACCACCAAGTCTGTAACACTAGAACCACACTGGGAGATGTGGGAACAGGTTTTACACCTCTTGCGGTGGCAAGAGAAGGTGCCAGGAGTGGAAGGTGGGTTGGTGGGGGGTGTGCAAGGGAGTCACAGATGGAATGGTCTCTGCAGAGTGCAGATAAAGGTGGGGAAGGAAATATATCCCTGGTGGTGGGGTCTAATTGTACGTGGTGGAAATGGCGGAGGATGATACGTTCTCTCCCGAAGTTGGTGGGATGGAAGGTGAGGACAGGGGGAGTTCTATTCATGTTGCGATTGGAGGGGTAGGGTTCAAGGGCGCGGGCAGGAAGTGAAGGAGATGCGCTGGAGGGCATTGTTGAACACGTGGGAGGGGAAATTGTGGTCTTTGAAATAGGAGGCTATCTGGGATGTTCTGGAATGGAATTGGTCATCTTGGGAGCAGATGCAGCAGAGGTGGAGGAATTTGGAATAAGGGATAGTGTTTTTACAGGAGGCAGGGTGGGAGGAGGTGTAGTCCAGGTAACTGTGGGAGTCAGTGGATTTGAAATACATGTCTGTTTTGAGTCAATGCCGAAGATAGAGACGGAGAGATCCAGGAAGGGGAGGGAGGTGTCTGAGATGGTCCAGGTGGTGGGCATCACGGAGACATGGCCGCAAGGGGATCAGGATGAGAGCTGGATATTCAAGGACATACATCCGATCAAACAGATAGGCAGGTGGGCAGAGAGGTGGGGTTGCTTTATTCGTAAGAAATGAAATTAAATCAATAGTAAGAAATAAAGTGGAGTCAGATGGTGTAGAATCTGGGTGGGTTGAGGTTTTTATGCTGCAAAGGTATGAGAACCATAGTTGGAGTTATGTACAGGCCACCAAACAGTACTGAGGAGCTGGGCTCAAGGTACACCTGGAGATAGCAAAGATGTGTAGGAAAGGCAAAGTTCCAGTGATCATGGGGGGGGGGTTTCAGTATGCAGGTGAACTGGGAAAATCAGGTTGGGAGTGGATTGCAAGGAAAGGAATTTGTGGAATGTCGAGGAGATGGCTTTTTGAAGCAGCTTGTGGTGGAGCCCACGAGGGACCAGGCAATACTGGATTTGGTGTTGTGCAATGAGGCAGACTTGATAAGGGAGCTGAAGGTGAAGGAACCTGTAGGAGGCAGTAATCATTATATAATTAAAATTACTCTGCAATTTGAGAGGGAGAAGATAGAATCGGAGGTAACGGGAATACAGCTGAATAAAGGAAACGACAGAGGCACGAGGGAGGATCTGGCTAGAAATTACTGGGACAGGGGTGTGAGTCAAGAGTGTGGTGCTGGAAAAGCACAGTAGGTCAGGCAGCAGCCGAGGAGCAGGAAAATCGATGTTTCGGGCAAAAGCCCTTCATCAGGAATCAAGACGAGCCAAGCAGGAAAGACAATGGAACAGCAATGGCAGGAATTTCTGGGAATAATTCAGAAGACAGAGCAGAGTATTCATCCCGAGAATAAAGAAACATGGTACAGGGAGGATGAGGCAACCGTGGCTAACTCAGGAAGGCAGGGATCGCATAAAAACAGAAGAGAAAGCACATAATGTGGCAAAGAGCAGTGGGAAACCAGAGGATTGGGAAGCTTACAAAGACCAAGAGGGGGCAACAAGAAAAGAAATAAGGAGGGAGAAAGAACAAAGAAAATTTACAGCCTGGGAACAGGCCCTTCGGCCCTCCAAGCCTGAGCCGATCCAAATGTACTGTCTTAACCTATTGCCCAATTCCTAAGCATCTGTATCCCTCTGCTCCCCACCGACTCATGTATCTGTCCCGACGCATCTTAAATGAATCTCCCGTGCCTGCCTCTCCCACCTCTGCTGGCAACGCGTTCCAGATGCCCACCACCCTCTGTGTGAAGTACTTGCTGCGTGTATTCCCCTTAAACTTTCCACCTCTCACCTTGAAAGCGTGACCTCTCGATATTGAATCCTTCACCCTGGGAAAAAGCTTGTCTCTATCCCCCTGTCTATACCCTTCATGATTTTGTAAACCTCAATCGGGTCCCCCCTCAATCTCCTTTTTTCTAATGAAAATAAACCTAACCTACTCAACCTCTCTTCATAACTACCAACTTCCATACCAGACAACATCCACGTAAACCTTCTCTGCACCCTCTCCAAAGCGTCCACATCCTTTTGGTAATGTGGTGACCAGAACTGTACACAGTATTCTAAATGTGGCCAAACCAATGTTTTGTAAAATTTTAACATGACTTGCCAGCTCTTATACTCGATATCCCTTCCAATGAAGGCAAGCATACTATACACCTTCTTGACCACTCTATCCACCTGTGCAGCAACCTTCAGGGTACAATGGACCTGCACTCCCAGATCTCTCTGCCCATCAACTTTTCCCAAGGCTCTTCCATTCATTGTATAATTTGCTCTAGAATTAGTCTTGCCTAAATGGATCACCTCACATTTGTCTGGATTGAAATCCATCTGCCCCTTCCCTGCCCAATTCTCCAGTCTATCTATATCCTCCTGTATTCTCTGACAGTCCCTTATGCTTTCTGCTACTCCACCAATCTTCATGTCATCTGCAAACTTGCTGATCAGACCAACAGTGCCCTCTTCCAGATCATTTATGTATATTACAAACAACAGTGGCCCCAGCACTGGTCCCTGTGGAACATCACTGGTCACCTTTCTCCATTTCGAGAAACTCCCTTCAACTACTACTCTCTGTCTCCTGTTGCTCAACCAGTTCTTTATCCACCTGCTAGAACCCCCTGCACACCATGAGACTTCACTTTCTCCATTAGTCTACAATGGGGAACCTTATCATACACCTTACTAAAGTTCAACAGCTTTTCCTTCATCTATCAACTTGGTCACTTCCTTGAAGAACTCTATTAAGTTGGTAAGGCACGATCTCCCCCGCACAAAACCATGTTGCCTATCACTGTTAAGCCCATTCTTTTCTAAATATAAATAGATCCTATCCCTCAGTACCTTCTCCAGCAACTTCCCCACCACCGACGTCAGGCTCAGAAGATTAAATATGAGGATAAGCTAACTAGTAGTGTAAAGGAAGACTGTAAGAGTTTCTTTCAATGTGTAAAGGGCAAAAGAGAGGCAAAAGTGGACACTGGGCCGCTGGAGAGATAGTCTTGGGGAGCCAGGAAACGGCTGAGGAACTGAATAGTTACTTTGCATCAGTCTTCATGGTGGAAGACGTGACTAATATCCCAAATACAGGGGGCAGAGCTGAGAATGGTGGCCATCGCCAAAGAGAAGGTGCTAGAAAAGCTGAAAGGTCTGAAAGTGGATAAATCACCTGGACCAGATGGACTGCACCCCAGAGTTCGGTGGGAGATAACTGAAGAGATAGTGGAGGTGTTAGTGGTGATCATTCAGGAATTGCTGGAGTCAGGGAAGGCTGGAAAAACACTAACATGACACCCCTGTTTAAAAAGGGAGTAAGGCAAAAGATGGAAAACTACAGACCAATAAGCTTGACCTTGGGCGTGGGTAAGATTCTGGAATCCATTGTGAAGGATGAGATTTCTGAATACTTGGAAATATATGGTAAAATAGGGCAGAGTTAGCATGGTTTTATCAAGGGGAGATCACGCCTGACTGGTCTGCTCACATTCTTGGAGGAAGTAATGAGCAGGTTAGACCAAGGACAGCCAATGAATGTCATCTACTGAGACTTCAAGAAGGCCTTTGACAAGGTGCCACACCAGAGGCTGCTGAATAAGATAAGGGCCCATGGTGTCAGAGGCAAAGTACTAGCATGGATAGAAGCTTGGCTGTCTGTCAGGAAGCAGAGTGTGGGGATAAAAGGGACTTTCTCAGGATGGCAGCCTGTGACATGGTGTTCTGCAAGGCTCAGTGTTGGCACCATAACCTTTCACTTTATACATTAATGATCTAGATGAAGGAACTGAGGGCATTCTGGCTAAGTTTGCAGATGATACAAAGGTAGGTGGAGGGATAAGTAGCATTGAGGAGGTGGGGAGGCTGCAGAAGGGTTTGGACAGGTTAGGAGAGTGGGCAAGAAAGTGGCAGATGGAGTACAATGTGGGAAAGTGTGGGGTCATGCACTTTGGTAGGAAGAACAGAGGCATGGAGTATTTTCTAAATGGGGAGAAAATTCAGAAATCTGAGGTACACAGTGACTCGGGAGTTCTAGTCCAGGATTCTCTCAATGTTACCTTGCAGATTGAGTCAGTAATTGGAAAGGCAAATACAGTGATGGCATTTATTTTGAGAGGACTTGAATATTAAACACGGATGTACTTCTGAGGCTGTATAAGGCTCTGGTCAGACCACATTTGGAATGTTGTGTGCAGTTTTGGGCCCCATATCTCAGGAAGAATGTACTGACCCTGGAGTGTGTTCAGAGGAGGTTCATGAGAACGGCCTCGGGAATGAAAAGCTGAACATATGAGGAATGTTTGAGGACTCTGGCTCGAAACTCGATGGACTTTAGAAGGATGAGGGGGATCTAATTGGAACATACAGAATACTGAATGGACTGGACAGAGTAGATGTTGGGCAAATGTTTCCATTAGTTGGAGAGACATGGACCTGAGGGCACAGCTTTAGAGTAAAAGGGAAGACCTTTTAGAATGGAGATAAAGGGAAACTTCTTCAGCCAGAGAGTGGAGAATCGATGGAATTCACTGCCACAGAAGGTGTGGAGGCCACGTCAATGTGTATATTTAAGATGGAGATAGACGGGTTCTTTAGTATCAAGGGTTACAGGGAAAAAGCTGGAGAATGGGGTTGAGAAACTTATCAGCCATGATTGAAGGCTGAGCAGACTTGATGGGCTGAATGGCCTAATTTCTGCTCCTAAAGCTTATGGTCTTATGTTCTTTCACTTTAAAATTCTGTCCCCTTGTTCTTGACCATTCAGTGAAGAGGAACAGTTGGTTTCTAATCATTCTGTCCATGCCCCTCATCATCTTATACATCTCTATCAAGGGTATAAGGTCACCCCTCAGCCTTCTCTGTTCCAAAGAACACAACCCAAACTTATCCAGCCTCCCTTCATCACTGAAATGTTCCATCCCAGACAACATCCTGATGAATCTCCCTCTGTACCCCCCTCCAGTACAATCCCATCCTTCCTATTGTGTGGGGACATGAACTGCCCACAGTCCTCCAGCTGTGGCCTCACCAACATCACTGCCCTGCTCTGATCATCTATCTCTCACTGAGAACAGTAAGTGTCCCATACTCCTTCTGAATGACCTGATTAACCCTGTCCCACCACCTTCAGGGATCTGTGGTCAATCTCCCCATGGTCCCTCTGCCCTCTGAGCTTCCTCGAGTCCTGCCTTTCATTGATGACTCCCTTGTCTTGTTCCTTCTCTCAAAGAGCATCACCTCACAGTTATCAGGATTAAATTCCATCTGTCATTGGTCTGTCCATCTGATCAATCTGTTTCTCAGATTCAGTAACCTAACCTATTGGGCAGCACAGTGGCTCACAGCACCAGGGACTCAGGTTCGATTCCAACCTCGGGTGACTGACTGTGTGGAGTTTGCACATTCTCCCCGTGTCTGCGTGGGTTTCCTCCGGGTGCTCTGGTTTCCTCCCACAGTCCACAGATGTGCAGGTTAGAGTGGATTGGCCATGCATGTGTAGATTAGGCGCATTAGCCAGGAGTAAATGCAGAGCAATAGGGTAGGGGAATGGGTCTGGTTGGGTTCAGAGGGTCAGTGTGGACTTGGGCCGAATGGCCTGTTTCCACACTGTAGGAGTTCTGTGATTCTATGAACAGTTTCCTCCTCTCTGTGAACCACCCAATGTTTATTTCTTCCACAAACCTATCACCCCACCTCTTCCCATTCTCATCTCCATCATTTATGAATATCCAAAGCAATAAGAGCCTCTGCACTGATCCCTGTGGTACACCACTCCACACAGGGCTCCAGTCATATGAACAGCCTTCTGCCCCCACACTCAACCTCCAGTCCCTGAGACAATTCTGGATCCATCTTTACCAAGTTGAGGTAGCTCTGTGGTTAACACTGCTCCCTCACAGCCCCAGCGATCCAGGTTTAATTCTAGTCTTGGATGACTGTCCGTGTGGAATTGTGTTTGTTTGTTCTCCTGGCATCTGTGCAGTTCCTCTCTGGGTGTTCTGGTTTCCTCCCACAGCCTTAAGATGTGTCAGTTAGGTGGATTGGCCATGGGAATTGTAAGGATAGAGTAAGGGGGAGAGGGGGGTGAGTCTGGTTGGGATGGTCTTCGGAGGGTCAGTGTGGACTTGAGGGGATGAATGGCCTGCTTCTATACAGAAGGGATTCTCTGATTCGAAGTTACCCTGGATCCCATGAGTTTTTATCTTGATCAGTTTCCCATGTAGGAAGGCCCTCATGCCTTGCCAGTCTTTGAGTCCTCCCTTGTCTTGTTCCTTCTTCCAAAGTACATCACTTCATATTGATCAGGATTAAATTTTATCTGCCTTTGGTCTGTCCATCTGACTAACCTGTTTGTCAAAGGCTTTGCTGACTCTAATAAACTACATTAATGGCCTTTCCCTCATCTACACTCTCTGGGGGCAGCACAGTGGTTAGCACTGCTGCCTCACAGTGCTAGGGACATGGGTTCAATTCCTGCCTCAGGTGACTTGTCTGTGTGGAGTTTGCACCTTCTCCCCTTGTCTGCATGAGTTTCCTCACAGCCCAAAGATGTGCTGGTCAGGTGAATTGGCCATGGTAAAATTGCCCACAGTGTTCAGGGATGTTTGGGTAAGTGCATTAGTCAGGGGGCAAATGTAGAGTAGAAGGGAAATGGGTCTGGGTGGGTTACTCTTTGGAGGGTCAGTGTGGACTTGCTGAGCTGTTTCTACACTGCAGGGAATCTATATCAAAATCTATATCAGAATCTATATCAAAACTGAAAAATTATGAAAGGAAAGAAAAATCTAACCATCCTGCAATGGCCTGATTAAGTGAAAAACAAGGCCTTTACTTTGCTGTCCAATTCCTCTCGTAATAACAGATAGCATCCTATCAGCCTTTTGATTCTGTGCTGCAGGTGCACACTAACCTTTTGTGATTCGTGCACCAGAACATGGAAATTTTGATGTCGCTCAGAATTCTGCCATTGGTCTCTATTTAGGTAATTCTCAATTTTATTTTGTTCTCCCTACTAAAATAAATTGCACATTTTCCCACATTATATTCCATCTCCTAGATTTTGACCCACATCATCAATCTGTTTAAATCCATCTGCAATTTCTTCATGTTGTTTCACAGTATTCTTTCTGACTTACCTTGGTGTTGTATGTGAATATTGCAATCATGCCTCTCACTCCCTTGTTTAACTTACTGGGGTGAATTGTAAACAAAGTTGAGACTGTAGAAAACCCCTCTGTAGAACTCAATTTCTCATATTCTACCAATCAGAAAAAGACCCGTTTTTGTATCCACTCAGTTTTCTGCCAGCCAGCCAGCCAAGCTTCTATCCATGTGATGGTATGACCTCTGACACGATGAGCTTTAACTTTCTGAAATAAGAACACAAGAACTTCCATTAGAAGTAGACCATTCAGCTGCTAGGAGCCTGCACTATCATTTAATACAGTCATGGCTGATTTCATCTTGGCCTGAAATGGTTTTAACCACTTCTCAATCCTCTGGCTTCCCACTCACCTTCACCACATTGTATGATTTTTCTTTTCCTCTGATGCTATGTCTGACTTCCCTTGTCGGCCATTATTTCCTCATTCTCCCTTAGTAAGATCCTTCTTCCTTGGGTTGAGTTTCTGCTTTGCCACCCAGATTACCCCCAGAAACTCCCGCCATTGCTATCCCACCCTCTTCCCTGCTAGGTTCCCCTTCCAATCCCACTCTGGCCAGCTCCTCCTTCATGTCTTTGTAATTCCTTTTACTCAACTGGAATATCATTATATCTGACTCCAGCCCCTTCCCTTCAGACTGCAGGGTGAAGTCGATCAAATTGGAGTCAGTGCTCCTGAGGGGGTTCCTTCACATTAAGCTCCTTAGTCTGAATTCGAGTGGTGCTGGAAAAGCACAGCAGGCCAGGCAGCAGCCGAGGACCAGGAAAAACAACGTTTCGGGCAAAAGCCCTTCATCAGGAATAGAGGCTGGGTGCCTGCAGGGTGGAGATATAAATGGGGGGTGGGGAGAAAGTAGCATAGAGTACAATAGGTGAGTGGGGGTAGGGATGGAGGTGATAGGTTCAGGGAGGAGAGTGGGGGAAGGTAGCAAGAGAGTACAATGGGTGAATAGGGGTGGGAATGAAGGTATCACATCACAGAGGAGGGTGGAGTGGATAGGTGGGAAGGAAAATAGGCAGGTAGGACAGTTCATGAGGGGCGGTGCTGAGCTGGAAGGTTGGAGCTGGGGTGAGGTGGGGGAATGGGAAATTAGGAAATTAGTGAAGTCCACCTTGATGCCCTGGGGTTGAAGTGTTCCGAGGCGGAAGATGAGGCGTTCTTCCTCCAGGCGTCTGGTGGTGAGGGAGCGGCGGTGAAGGAGGCCCAGGACCTCCATGTCCTCGGCAGAGTGGGAGGGGGAGTTGAAATGTTGGGCCACAGGGCGGTTTGGTTGATTGGTGCGGGGGTCTCGGAGATGTTCCCTAAAGCGGTATGCTAGGAGGCGTCCAGTCTTCCCAGTGTAGAGGAGACCACATCGGGACCAACGAATACAATAAATGATATTGGTGGATATTGGTGCATGTGACATCCCCCCATACCTTCCACCCTTCACCTTAAATTTATGTCCCCTTGTAACACTCTGATGGTACTGTTGGGGACATCTGGAGAGGCAAAAACAGAGGGCTTGGAGGCCCTGGTCATGGCGAATGGAGGTGTAGAGGGATTGGATATCCATGGTGAAGATGTGGCATTGGGGGCCAGGGAAATGGAAGTCTTGGAGGAGGTGGAGGGTGTGGGTGGTGTCTCAAACATATGTGGGGAGTTCCTGGACTGGGGGGATAGGACAGTGTCGAGGGAGGGGGAGATGAGTTCAGTGGGGCAGGAGCATGCTGAGACATTGGGTCGGCCAGGGTGGTCAGGCTTGTGGATCTTGGGAAGGAGGTAAAACTGGGCAGTGCGGGGTTCCCGGACTACGAGGTTGGAAGCTGTGGGTGGGAGATCTCCTGAGGTGATGAGGTTCTGTATGGTCTGGGAGATGATGGTTTGATGATGGGGGGTGGGGTCATGGTCGAGGGAGCAGTAGGAAGAGGTGTTCTCGAGTTGGCGTTTGGCTTCAGCGGTGTAGAGGTCAGTGCGCCAGACTACCACTGCGCCCCCTTTATCCGCTGGCTTGATAGTGAGGTTGGGATTGGAGCAGAGGGATTGGAGGGCTGCGTGTTGTGAGGGTGAGAGGTTGGAGTGGGGGAGGGGGGTAGACAGATTGAGGCGGTTAATGTCTCGGCGGCAGTTGGAAATGAAGAGGTCGAGGGCAGGTAATAGGCCAGCACGGGGTGTCCAGGTGGATGCAGTGTGTTGGAGGTGGGCGAAGGGGTCCTCGGAAGGTGGGCGGGAGTCCTGATTGTGAAAGTAAGCTCGGAGGCGGAGACTACGGAAGAATTGTAGGACATCATGGCGAGTATTAAATTCATTGATGCGTGGGCGGAGGAGGATAAAGGTGAGGCCTTTGCTGAGGATCGATCATTCGTCCACAGTGAGGGGGAGGTCAGGGGGGATGGTGAAAACTCAGCAAGGCTGGGAGCGAGGACCTAGGGCCTCGGGCCTGGTGTCGGTGTGGAGCTGGGAGTGGGGGCGGAGCCTGTAACTGGAATGGGGACGGGGTCTGTTACTGGAGTGGGGGGGCGGGGCCTGTAACAGGAATGGGGGCGGGGCCTGTAACGGGAATGGGGGTGAGGCCTGTAACTGAAGTTGAGATGTGGCTGTCACTGGAGTGGGGGGGGGCGGAGCCTGTCACTGGAGTGGGGGGGGCGGAGCCTGTCACTGGAGTGGGGGGGCGGAGCCTGTCACTGGAGTGGGGGGGGGCGGAGCCTGTCACTGGAGTGGGGGGGGGGGGGGGCGGAGCCTGTCACTGGAGTGGGGGGGCGGAGCCTGTCACTGGAGTGGGGGGGCGGAGCCTGTCACTGGAGTGGGGGGGCGGAGCCTGTCACTGGAGTGGGGGCGGAGCCTGTCACTGGAGTGGGGGGGCGGAGCCTGTCACTGGAGTGGGGTCACGGACTGTAACTGGAGTGGGGGCGGAGCCTGTATCTGGAGTGCGGACGGAATTTGTAACTGGAGTGGGGGGCGGAGCCGGTAATTCGAGTGGGGGCAGGGCCTGTAACTGGAGTGGGGGGGGCGGAGCCTGTAACTGGAGTGGGGGGCGGAGCCTGTAACTGGAGTGGGGGGCGGAGCCTGTAACTGGAGTGGGGTCGGGGCCTGTAACGGGAGTGGGGGGCGGAGCCTGTAACGGGAGTGGGGTCGGAGCCTGTAACGGGAGTGGGGTCGGAGCCTGTAACTGGAGTGTGGGGGCAGGGCCTGTAACTGGAGTGGGGTGGGTGGAGCCTGTAACTGGAGTGGGGGCAGGGCCTGTAATGGAGTGGGGGCGGAGCCTGTAACTGGAGTGTGGGGGCGGAGCCTGTAACTGGAGTGTGGGGGCAGGGCCTGTAACTGGAGTGTGGGGGCAGGGCCTGTAACTGGAGTGTGGGGGCGGGGCCTGTAACTGGAGTGTGGGGGCGGGGGCTGTAACCGGAGTGTGGGCGGAGCCTGTAACCGGAGTGGGGGCGGAGCCTGTAACCGGAGTGGGGGTGGAGCCTGTAACTGGAGTGGGGGGGCGGAGCCTGTATCTGTAGTAGGGGCAGAGCCTGTATCTGGAGTGGGGGTGGAGCCTGTAACTGGAGTGGGGCGGAGCCTGTAATTGGGGTGGGGGCACGGCCTGGACCTGTAGTGGGGGCGGAGCTGGCAACTGGAGTGGGGGCGGAGCCTATAACTGGAGTGGGGGCGGAGCCTGTAACTGGAGTGGGGGGGCGGAGCCTGTAACTGTAGGGGTGCAGGGCTGTAACTGGAGTGGGGGGCGGAGCCTGTAACTGGAGTGGGGAGGCGGAGCCTGTAACTGGAGTGGGGGCGGAGCCTGTAACTGGAGTGGGGGGGCGGAGCCTGTAACTGTAGGGGTGCAGGGCTGTAACTGGAGTGGGGGGCGGAGCCTGTAACTGGAGTGGGGGCAGGGCCTGTATTTCAAGTGAGGGCGGAGTCTGCATCTGGCGTGGGGGTGGAGCCTGTAATGGAGTGTTGGGTGGGGCCTGTAGTGGGAGTGGGGGGGTGGGGCCTGTAGTGGGAGTGGGGGGGGTGGGGCCTGTAGTGGGAGTGGGGGGGGCGGAGCCTGTAGTGGGAGTGGGGGGCGGAGCCTGTAGTTGGAGTGGGGGGCGGAGCCTGTAATAGAGTGGGTGTGCATGTTAGGCGGAATGTGGGGGTGGAGTCATGAGCAGGGGTGGTGTTCCCCTCAGGGTTGTGGGGGGTGGGGATGGTGACAGTGGGGTCTGTGGGGTGGGGCCTGTCAGCAGAATGTAGGTGAGTGATGGTGGGGGCGGGAGTCACTGAGTGTGGTGATGTCAGTGATGATGTGTGGGGCGGAAGTGATGTCACATGTGGTGCATGAGGAATTGTGAGGGGTGGAAGTGGCCATGATGGGGGTGGAAGTGACATCATTGATCACCGTGGGGATGGTAGCTGCAGCAGCCACATGGCTAATGGCATCCGAGCAGTTCCAGAGGCCAGGGGAATCTTCTGGAATGTTTGAGGAGTGCTGGTTATTGAGGTGGGTATATAAAAAAGTTTGTTGTACTTAACAGTTTTTGATGTTTGAGATGGTGTTGAAATACTGTTTGTTGAGAGTATCAGTTCTCCTGAGGATATAGTACAGAGTGGGTCCTTTGCAGTTTTGAGAGAGTGTGGCCCTCAGCTGAGGCAGGGCTGACTGTAGAGAGGTGAGGTGCTGGCGCATTACAGCAAGTGGGAAGTGGAGGATCTGGAAGGAGAACCGTTGTTGGTGTTTTTGAATCTGTAGTCTGTGTTGTTTATCCTGTTTGGTTCCAAACTCTGATGGTCTGAATGCAGTCCGGAGTTCATGTGGGATCAGTTGGTTATGGAGCCAGCCACTGAGGAAACAAATGTGGCTGTGGTAGTGAATCTGTTTCAGTCCATGGTTGAGGAGCTTCAGGACAGAGGAGATGACCTGGGTATCGTAGTGAGAGAGAGAGAGACTTACTGAGATTCTTGTGAAGAGAGGAAGAGAACTTCTGCAAGGTAGACATCCTTGCAAGAGGATTCGCAGTAAGGTTTAAATTAACTGGGCAAAAGTGAGGACTGCAGATGTTGGATACCTGAATCTAGATTAGAGTGGTGCTGGAAAAGCACAGCAGGTCAGGCAGCATCCAAGGAGCAGGAAATTGGACGTTTTGGGCAAAAGCCCTTCATCAGGAATAGAGGCAGAGTGCCTGCAGAATGGAGAGAGAAGTGAGAGGGGGGTGGGGGTGGGGGGAAAGTAGCATAGAGTACAATAAGTGAGTGGGGGTGGGGATGAAGGTGGTAGGTCAGAAAAGAGGGTGGAGCAGATAGGAGGAAAGGAAGATAGGCAGGTCGGACAGGTCATGGGGACAGTGCTGAGCTGGAAGGTTGGAACTGGGGTAAGGTAGGGGGAAGGGGAAATGAGGAGAAAGTGAGGACTGCAGATGCTGGAGATCAGAGCTGAAAATGTGTTGCTGGAAAAGTGCAACAGGTCAGGCAGCATCCAATCTGAACTCATCTCTGCCTACCTCAACACGGTCCTGTCCCCCTTGGTCCAAGAACTCCCCACCTACGTTCAGGACACCACCCACACCCTCCACCTCCTCCATGATTTTTGCTTCCCCGGTCCCCAACGCCTTATCTTCACCAGGGACATCCAGTCCCTGTACACCTCCATCGGCCATCACGAAGGACTCAAAGCCCTTCGCTTCTTCCTTTCCCGCCGTACCAGCCAGTACCCTTCCACCGACACCCTCCTTCGACTGACTGAACTGGTCCTCACTCTGAACAACTTCTCTTTCCAATCCTCCGACTTCCTCCAAACCAAAGGAGTAGCCATGGGCACCCACATGGGCCCCAGCTATGCCTGCCTCTTCGTAGGATATATGTAACAGTCCATCTTCTGCAGCTACACTGGCAGCACCCCCCACCTTTTCCTCTGCTACATCGATGACTGTATCGGCGCTGCCTCATGCTCCCACAAGGAGGTTGAACAGTTCATCCACTTTACTAACACCTTCCACCCCGACCTCAAATTCACATGGACCGTCTCAGACTCCTCCCTCCCCTTCCTAGACCTCCATTTCTGTCTCGGGTGACCGACTCAACACGGACATTTACTATAAACCAACCAACTCCCACAGCTACCTAGACAACACCTCCTCCCACCCTGCCCCCTGTAAAAACGCCATCCCATATTCCCAATTCCTTCGTCTCGGCCACATCTGCTCCCAGGAGGACCAGTTCCAAAACCGAACAACCCAGATGGCCTTGGATGCTGCCTGACCTGCTGCACTTTTCCAGCAACAGATTTTCAGCTCGGAAGGGGAAATGAGGAAACTGTTGAAGTCCACATTGATGCCCTGGGGTTGAAGTGTTCCGAGGCGGAAGATGAGGCGTTCTTCCTCCAGGCGTCTGGTGGTGAGGGAGCGGCGGTGAAGGAGGCCCAGGACCTCCATGTCCTCGGCAGAGTGGGAGGGGGAGTTGAAATGTTGGGCCACGGGGCGGTTTGGTTGATTGGTGCGGGTGTCCCGGAGATGTTCCCTAAAGCGGTATGCTAGGAGGCGCCTAGTCTCCCCAATGTAGAGGAGACCACATCGGGACCAACGGATACAATAAATGATATTAGTGGATGTGCAGGTGAAACTTTGATGGATGTGGAAGGCTCCTTTAGGGCCTTGGATAGAGGTGAGGGAGGAGGTGTGGGCACAGGTTTTACAGTTCCTGCGGTGGCAGGGGAAGGTGCCAGGATGGGAGGGTGGGTTGTTTGGGGGCGTGGACCTGACCAGGTAGTCACGGAGGGAACGGTCTTTGCGGAACGGGGTGGGGAGGGAAATATATCCCTGGTGGTGGGGTCTGTTTGGAGGTGGCGGAAATGTCGGCGGATGATTTGGTTTATGCGAAGGTTTGTAGGGTGGAAGGTGAGCACCAGGGGCGTTCTGTCCTTGTTGCGGTTGGAGGGGTGGGATTTGAGGGCGGAGGTGTGGGATGTGAATGAGATGCGTTGGAGGGCATCTTTAACCACCTTCATCAAGTCTGCCTCGTTACACATCACCAAATCCAGAATTGTCCATTCTCTAATGGGCTCTGTCACAGACTTCTCAAAAAAATCTTGTTGACTTTCCACAAATTCCTTTTCTTGAGGTCCATGTACCAACCTGATTTTCCCAGTCCTCCTGCATATTGAAGTTCTCCATGGTTACTCTGATATTGCCTTTCTTCAATGCATTTTCCATCTCCTGATTTATTTTCTTCCCCACATCCGAACAACTGCTGGGAGGCCTGTACACAATTCTCATCAGGATCTGTGGCATGGTGGCTTAGTGGTTAGCACTGCTACCTCAATTCCACTCACGGGTGACTGTCTGTGTGGAGTTTACACATTCTCCACGTATCAGTATAAGTTTCCTCCGGGTGCTCCGGTTTCCTCCCACAGTCTGAAGTCCAGGATAGATGGGTTAGCCATGGCAAATGCAGGGTTATTGGTCTTCAGAAGGTTAATGTGGACTTGAAGGACCTAATACTGGATTAGTGGTGCTGGAAGAGCACAGCAGTTCAGGCAGCATCCAACGAGCAACGAAATCGACGTTTCGGGCAAAAGCCCTTCATCAGGAATAAAGGCAGTGAGCCTGAAGCGTGGAGAGATAAGCTAGAGGAGGGTGGGGGTGGGGAGACAGTTGGATGCTACCACATGGTCTGTGACATGTACCCACACAGATTCCAACCCGTGTCAATTGTAGATATTCTGACCCCATGTCAGTTGTAGATATTCCGATCCCCATGTCAGTTGTAGATATTCCGATCCCCATGTCAGTTGTAGATATTCCGACCCCAATGTCAATTGTAGATATTCCGATCCCCATGTCAGTTGTACATATTCCGATCCCCATGTCAATTGTAGATATTCCGACCCCAATGTCAATTGTAGATATTCCCATCCCCATGTCAATTGTAGATATTCCCATCCCCATGTCAATTGGAGATATTCCGATCCCCATGTCAATTGTAGATATTCCGACCCCAATGTCAATTGTAGATATTCCCATCCCCATGTCAATTGTAGATATTCCCATCCCCATGTCAATTGTAGGTATTCCGACCCCCATGTCAATTGTAGATATTCCAATCCCCATGTCAGTTGTAGATATTCCGACCCCAATGTCAATTGGAGATATTCCGATCCCCATGTCAGTTGTAGATATTCCGATCCCCATGTCAATTGTAGATATTCCCACCCCTATGTCAGTTGTAGATATTCCGATCCACATGTTAATTGTAGATATTCCGATCCCCAATGTCAATTGGAGATATTCCCACCCCCATGTCAATTGTAGATATTCCGGCCCCCATGTCAATTGTAGATATTCCGATCCCCATGTTAATTGTAGATATTCCGATCCCCAATGTCAATTGGAGATATTCCCACCCCCATGTCAATTGTAGATATTCTGGCCCCCATGTCAATTGTAGATATTCCGATCCCCATGTTAATTGTAGATATTCCCACCCCCATGTCAATTGTCGATATTCCGACCCCATGTCAATTGTAGATATTCCGACCCCAATGTCAATTGTCGATATTCCGACCCCAATGTCAATTGTAGATATTCCGATCCCCATGTCAATTGTAGATATTCCGATCCCCATGTCAATTGTTGATATTCTGACCCCAATGTCAATTGGAGATATTCTGACCCCAATGTCAGTTGTAGATATTCCGATCCCCATGTCAATTGTAGATATTCCGATCCCCATGTCAGTTGTAGATATTCCGATCCCCATGTCAATTGTAGATATTCCGACCCCCATGTCAATTATAGATATTCTGGCCCCCATGTCAATTGTAGATATTCCGATCCCCATGTCAATTGTCGATATTCCGACCCCAATGTCAATTGTAGATATTCCCACCCCCTTGTCAATTGTAGATATTCCCACCCCCATGTCAATTGGAGATATTCCCACCCCCATGTCAATTGTAGATATTCCGATCCCCATGTCAATTGGAGATATTCCCACCCCCTTGTCAATTGGAGATATTCCCACCCCCATGTCAATTGGAGATATTCCCACCCCCTTGTCAATTGTAGATATTCCCACCCCCATGTCAATTGTAGATATTCCGATCCCCATGTCAATTGGAGATATTCCCACCCCCTTGTCAATTGGAGATATTCCCACCCCCTTGTCAATTGTAGATATTCCGATCCCCATGTCAATTGGAGATATTCCCACCCCCATGTCAATTGGAGATATTCCCACCCCCTTGTCAATTGTAGATATTCCCACCCCCATGTCAATTGTAGATATTCCGATCCCCATGTCAATTGGAGATATTCCCACCCCCTTGTCAATTGGAGATATTCCCACCCCCTTGTCAATTGTAGATATTCCCACCCCCATGTCAGTTGTAGATATTCCGATCCCCATGTCAATTGTAGATATTCCCACCCCCATGTCAGTTGTAGATATTCCGACCCCCATGTCAGTTGTAGATATTCCGACCCCCATGTCAATTGTAGATATTCCGGGCCCCATGTCAATTGTTGATATTCCGACCCCATGTCAATTGTAGATATTCCGATCCCCATGTCAATTGTAGATATTCCGACCCCAATGTCAATTGTCGATATTCCGATCCCCATGTCAATTGTAGATATTCCGACCCCAATTTCAATTGTAGATATTCCGATCCCCATGTCAATTGGAGATATTCCGACCCCAATGTCAATTGTAGATATTCCGACCCCAATTTCAATTGTAGATATTCTGATCCCCATGTCAATTGGAGATATTCCGATCCCCATGTCAATTGTCGATATTCCGACCCCAATTTCAATTGTAGATATTCCGATCCCCATGTCAATTGGAGATATTCCGATCCCCATGTCAATTTTAGATATTCCGACCCCATGTCAATTGTAGATATTCTGACCCCAATGTCAGTTGTCGATATTCCGACCCCCATGTCAATTGTCGATATTCCGACCCCCATGTCAATTGTAGATATTCCGATCCCCAATGTCAATTGTAGATATTCCGACCCCAATTTCAATTGTAGATATTCCGATCCCCATGTCAATTGTCGATATTCCGACCCCAATGTCAATTGTCGATATTCCGACCCCATGTCAGTTGTAGATATTCCGACCCCAATGTCAGTTGTAGATATTCCGACCCCATGTCAATTGTCGATATTCCGACCCCAATGTCAATTGTCGATATTCCGAACCCCATGTCAATTGTCGATATTCCGGCCCCAATGTCAATTGTAGATATTCCGGCCCCAATGTCAATTGTAGATATTCCGACCCCCATGTCAATTGGAGATATTCCGACCCCCATGTCAATTGGAGATATTCCCATCCCCATGTCAATTGGAGATATTCCGACCCCCATGTGAATTGTCGATATTCCTACCCCCATGTCAATTGTAGGTATTCCGACTCCCTTGTCATAGAGCCATAGAGATGTACAGCATGGAAACAGACCCTTCAGTTCAACGCGTCCATGCCGACCAGATATCCCAACCTAATCTAGTCCCACCTGCCAGCACCCAGCCCATATCCCTCCAAATCCCTCCTATTCAAATACCCATCCAAATGCCTCTTAAATGTTGCAATTGTATCAGCCTCCACCACATCCTCTGGCAGCTCATTCCATACACGTACCACCCTCTGCATGAAAAAGTTGCCCTTTGGTCTCTTTTATCTCTTTCCCCTCTCACCCTAAACCTATGCCCTCTAGTTCTGGACTCCCCGATCCCAAGGAAAAGACTTTGCCTATTTATCCTGTCCATGCCCCTCATAATTTTGTAAACCTCTATAAGATCACCCCTCAGCCTCCGACGCTCCAGGGAAAACAGCCCCAGCCTGTTCAGCCTCTCTCTGTAGCTCAGATCTTCCAACCCTGGCAACATCCTTGTAAATCTTTTCTGAACCCTTTCAAGTTTCACAACATCTTTCCGATAGGAAGGAGACCAGAATTGCACGCAATATTCCAACAGTGGCCTAACCAATGTCCTGTACAGCCGCAACATGACCTCCCAACTCCTGTACTCAATACTCTGACCAATAAAGGAAAGCATACCAAACGCCTTCTTCACTATCCTATCTACCTGCGACTCCACTTTCAAGGAGCTATGAACCTGCACTCCAAGGTCTCTTTGTTCAGCAACACTCCCGAGGACCTTACCCTTAAGTGTATAAGTCCTGCTGAGATTTGCTTTCCCAAAATGCAGCACCTCATATTTATCTGAATTAAACTCCATCTGCCACTTCTCAGCCCATTGGCCCATCTGGTCCAGATCCTGTTGTAATCTGAGGTAACCCTCTTTGCTGGCCACTACACCTCCAATTTTGGTGTCATTTGCAAACTTACTAACTGTACCTCTTATGTTCACATCCAAATCATTTATGTAAATGACAAGAAGTAGAGGGCCCAGCACCGATCCTTGTGGCACTCCACTGGTCACGGGCCTCCAGTCTAAAAAACAACCCTCCACCACCACCGTCTGTCTTCTACCTTTGAGCCAGTTCTGTATCCAAATGGCTACTTCTCCCTGTATTCCGTGAGATCTAACCTTGCTAATCAGTCTCCCATGGGGAACCTTGTCGAATGCCTTCCTGAAGTCCATATAGATCACATCTACCTCTCTGCCCTCATCAACCCTCTTTGTTACTTCTTCAAAAAGCCCAATCAAGTTTGTGAGACATGATTTCCCACGCACAAAGCCATGTTGACTATCTCAAATCAGTCCTTGCCTTTCCAAATACATGTACATCCTAACCCTCAGGTTTCCCTCCAACAACTTACCCACCACTGAGGTCAGGCTCACCGGTCTATAGTTCCATGGCTTGTCCTTACCGCCCTTCTTAAACAGTGGCACCACGTTAGCCAACCTCCAGTCTTCTGGCACCTCACCTGTCACTATCTATGATACAAATATCTCAGCAAGAGGCCCAGCAATCACTTCTCTAGCTTCCCACAGAGTTCTCGGGTACACCTGATCAGGTCAATAGACAATAGACAATAGGTGCAGGAGTAGGCCATTCAGCCCTTCGAGCCTGCACCACCATTCAATATGATCATGGCTGATCATTCCTAATCAGTATCCTCTTCCTGCCTTATCTCCATAACCTTTGATTCCACTATCTTTGAGAGCTCTATCCAACTCTTTCTTAAATGAATCCAGAGACTGGGCCTCCACTGCCCTCTGGGGCAGACCATTCCACACAGCCACCACTCTCTGGGTGAAGAAGTTTCTCCTCATCTCTGTCCTAAATGGCCTACCCCTTATTTTTAAGCTGTGTCCTCTGGTTCGGGACTCACCCATCAGCAGAAACGTGTTTCCTGCTGCCAGAGTATCCAATCCTTTAATAATCTTATGTCTCGATCAGATCCCCTCTCAGTCTTCTAAACTCAAGGGTATACAAGCCCAGTCGCTCCAGTCTTTCAGTGTAAGGTAATCCCGCCATTCCAGGAATTGAACTTGTGAACCTACGCTGCACTCCCTCAATAGCCAGAATGTCTTTCCTCAAATTTGGAGACCAGAACTGTACACAGTACTCCAGGTGTGGTCTCACCAGGACCTTGTACAGCTGCAGAAGAACCTCTTTGCTTCTATACTCAATCCCTCTTGTTATGACGGCCAGCATGCTATTAGCTTTCTTCACTACCTGCTGTACCTGCATGCTCACCTTCATTGACTGGTGGACAAGAACACCCGGATCTCTTTGTACTGCCCCTTTACCTAAATTGATTCCATTGAGGTAGTAATCTGCCTTCCTGTTCTTGCCACCAAAGTGGATAACCTTACATTTATCCACATTAAACTGCATCTGCCATGCATCTGCCCACTCACCTAACTTGTCCAGGTCACCCTGTAATCTCCTAACATCCTCATCACATTTCACCCTGCCACCCAGCTTTGTATCATCAGCAAATTTGCTAATGTTATTGCTGATACCATCTTCTATATCATTAATATATATTGTAAAAAGCTGCGGTCCCAGCACTGATCCCTGCGGTACCCCACTGGTCACTGCCTGCCATTCCGAAATGGAGCCATTTATCACTACTCTTTGTTTCCTGTCAGCCAACCAATTTTCAATCCAATCTAGTACTTTGCCCCCAATACCGTGCGCCCTAATTTTACTCACTAACCTTCTGTGTGGGAATTTATCAAAAGCTTTCTGAAAGTCCAGGTACACTACATCCACTGGATCTCCCTTGTCCATCTTCAGAGTTACATCCTCAAAAAATTCCAGAAGATTAGTCAAGCATGATTTCTCCTTCATAAATCCATGCTGACTCTGACCTATCCTGTTACTGCTATCCAGATGTGTCATAATTTCATCCTTTATAATAGACTCCAACATCTTTCCCACCACTGAGGTCAGACTAACTGGTCTATAATTTCCTGCTTTCTCTCTCCCACCTTTCTTAAAAAGTGGCACAACATTAGCCGCCCTCCAATCCTCAGGAACCGACCCCGAATCTATTGAACTCTGGAAAATAATCACCAAAGCATCCACGATTTCTCGAGCCACCTCCTTCAGTACCCTGGGATGTAGACCATCAGGCTCTGGGGATTTATCAACCTTCAGACCTAACAGTCTCTCCAACACCAATTCCTAGCAAATATAAATTCCCTTAAGTTCAGGTCCTTCAGCCACTGTTACCTCAGGGAGATTGCTTGTGTCTTCCCCAGTGAACACAGATCTGAAGTACCCATTTAATTCTTCTGCCATTTCTTTGTTCCCTGTAATATATTCCCCTGTTTCTATCTTCAAGGGCCCAATTTTAGTCCTAACCATTTTTTTGCCTTGCACATACCGAAAAAAGCTTTTACTATCCTCCTTTATATGATTGGCCAGTTTACCTTCGTACCTCATTTTTCCTCTGTGTATTTCCTTCTTACTAATCCTCTGTTGCTCTTTAAAAGCTTCCCACTTATCTTTGCTATGTTATACTTGTACTCTTTTAACTTTATATGTTTATTAATTTCCCTTGTCAGCCATGGCCGCTCATCCCTCCTCCTGGGATCTTTCTTCCTTTGCATCTTCTGCATTATACATAGAAATATCCGCCATTGTTCCTCCACTGTCATCCCTGCTAAGGTATTGCACCATTGACCTTTGACCAGCACCTCCCTCATAGCTCCATAGTTCCCTTTATTCAACAGAAATACTGTCACTTCCGACTGTACCCACTCCCTCTCAAATTGCAGATTGAAGCTTATTGTATTCTGGTCACTACTTCCCAATGGCTCCTTCACTGCGAGGTCTCTGACCAATTCTGGTTCGTTACACAATATCAGATCCAGAATTGCCTTCTCCCTGGTAGGCTCCAGCACCAGCTGTTCTAAGAATCCATCTCAGAGGCACTCCACAAAGTCTCTTTCTTAAGGTCCAATACCATCCTGATTCTCCCAGTCTACCTTCATGTTGAAATCACCCATAACAACTGTAGTAACATCTTTGCGACAGGCCAATTTCATCTCCTTATTCAACTTGCATCCAACATCCAGACTACTGTTTGGGGGCCTGTAGATAACTCCCAAGGCAGTCTTTTTACCTTTAGTGTTTCGATGCTCTATCCACACTGACTCTACATCCCCTGACTCTAGGTCCTCCCGCACAAGGGACTGAATATCATCCCTTACCAACATGGCCACCCCACCCCCTCTGCCCGTCAGTCTGTCCTTACGATAGCACGTGTAGCCTTGAATATTCATTTCCCAGGCCCTGTCCACTTGAAGCTATGTCTCAGTTATTCCCACAATATCGTATCTGCCAATTTCCAAAAGAGCCTCAAGCTCATCCATCTTATATCTGAAGCTTCATGCATTCATGTATAGTATTTTTAATTTGTTACTGCCCTCCTCTTTCCCATCAACCCCTATTTCACTCAACCTTACAGCATGATCCCTTTCTGAGTTTTCTGCCTCATTGATACAGTTGTCTTTCTTGACTTCTCTTGTTCTAACTTTCCCTTCAATTTCCTCCTTAAACATCCAGTTTGTCTCCCCGCCCCCACCCCCCCCCCCCCCAGCTACTTAGTTTAAACGTAGCGGTGTTGCAGTAGCAAACCTGCCTGCCAGAATGCTGGTCCCTAACCTATTAAGGTGCAGACCGTCTCTCTTGTAGAATTAATGCTTACCACAAAACATACCCTAGTGTTCCAAGAATTTAAATCCTTGCTTCCTGCACCAGTTCCCTAGCCACACGTTCAAGTCCATTATCTCCCTGTTTCTGGCCTCACCAGCCCAAGGAACTGGAAGCAAACTGGAGATAACCACCTTGGACGTCCTGCTTTTCAGCCTTCTTCCTAGTTCTCCGAAGTCCCGCTGTAGTATGTTCCTCCTCTTCTTCCCGACATCATTTGTGCCGACATGTCCCACCACCTCTGGCTCTTCACCCTCGTCCTTGAGGATTTCCTGCACTCTGTCTGTGATGTCTTTAACTCTGGCACCAGGAAGGCAACACACCATCCTTAAGTCCCGCCTGCTGCCACAAAACCCCCGGTCAGTTCCTCTCGCTATGGAGTCCCCTATTCCCACGGCTCTGTGCGATGTCCGACTCTCCCGCTCTGCCTCTGCGCCAACTTTTGATTGACAGACCTGGCCGCCTTGCGAACTAACAGTGTCATCAGTCTCTACTATTTCCAAAAGATTCAACTTGTTCCCGACAGGTACTTCCCCCGGGGTCTCTTGCACCTGTCTCCTCTCTGCCTTCCTCATCGTCTGCTCTCTTCTGGTATGGTCGGTGTAATAACCTCGCTGATGGTCTTGTCCAGAAAGATCCCGTTCTCTCAGATGAGCCTAAGGTCCTCGAGTTCTTTCAGCTATTGACAGAGCATATTACAGCGCTGATGAATGTGCACACACTTTCCACACTTATACCAGCCAGACACACCAGAGTGGTTGACCTCCCACATCAAACACGTAGCACACTGAACCAGCTGGGCAGTCATGTCTTCACCCTCTTCAACTGTGGCGTAATCACTTCACTCACCTCCTTGTCAAAGACTTCTGAGCTGAAGCCTCACTCTTCAATCCAAACTTCCTTAGACCCTCTTTTTGTGGCAAGTCTGTGGACTCTTAATTTAGGTTAGAGGAGGAGGGAGGGAGGGAGGGAGACCCTACCTTGTAGGACCTGGGGTTTAGAACACACCCACTCTAATAGCAATCACTTACCTTCCCGACCAGCTTTGCACTCCGCCTGAACTTCCGCCCAGCTCCCGCCGCGAAGTCCTGGGGATTTATCCACCTTTAACCGTTTCAAGACATCCAGTACTTCCTCCTCTGTAATCTGGACATTTTGCAAGATGTCACCATCTATTTCCCTACAGTCTATATCTTCCATATCCTTTTCCACAGTAAATACTGATGCAAAATACTCATTTAGTATCTCCCCCATTTTCTGTGGCTCCACACAAAGGCCGCCTTGCTGATCTTTGAGGGGCCCTATTCTCTCCCTAGTTACCCTTTTGTCCTTAATGTATTTGTAAAAACTCTTTGGCAAATAGAATTTAGGAGAATCCAAAGCTATCTCATGTGCCCTTTTTGCTTTCCTAATTTTCCTCTTAATTATACTCCTACAGCTTTATCCTTTTTTACAAGGTTTGTGAAGGTTTGTAGTTCAGGTTGAAGTTTAGGGTGTAGGTTTGCTCACTGAGCTGTGGGTTTGATATCCAGACGTTTCATTACCTGGCTAGGTAACATCATCAGTGGTGACCTCCAAGTGAAGCGAAGCTGTTGTCTCCTGCTTTCTATTTATGTTTGTCCTGGACGGGGTTCCTGGGGTTTGTGGTGATGTCATTTCCTGTTCATTTTCTGAGGGGTTGATAGATGGCATCTAGATCTATATGTTTGTTTATGGCGTTGTGGTTGGAGTGCCAGGCCTCTAGGAATTCTCTGGCATGTCTTTGCTTAGCCTATCCCAGGATAGATGTGTTGTCCCAGTCGAAATGGTGTTTTTGTTTCATCCATGTATAGGGCTACGAGGGAGAGGGGGTCATGTCTTTTTGTGGTTAGCTGGTGTTTGTGTATCCTGGTGGATAACTTTCTTCCTGTTTGTCCTACGGAGTGTTTGTGGCAGTGCTTGCGTGGAATTTTGTAGATGACATTCCTCAAGAACAAACCATGACAAGCAGACCAAACACAGCCAGAAACCCTAACCACCTTACCATACATCAATGAAGTTTCAGAAATGACAGCCAGACTACTAAGACCCCTCAGAATCCTAGTAGCACACAAACCCACCAACACTCTCAAACAAAAACTAACAAACTTAAAAGACCTAGTACAACCCATGGACAAAACCAACGTCATCTACAAAATTCCATGCAAGGACTGCCACAAACACTCCGTAGGACAAACAGGAAGAAAGTTAGCCACCAGGATACACGAACACCAGCTAGCCACAAAAAGACACGACCCTCTCTCCCTCGTAGCCCTACACATGGATGAAAAAAACCCACCATTTCGACTGGGACAACACATCTATCCTGGGACAGGCTAAGCAAAGACATGCCAGAGAATTCCTAGAGGCCTGGCACTCCAACCACAACGCCATAAACAAACACATAGATCTAGATGCCATCTATCAACCCCTCAGAAAACAAACAGGAAATGACATCACGCAAACCCCAGGAACCCCATCCAGGAGAAAGATATAAATAGAAAGCAGGAGACAACAGCTTCGCTTCACTTGGAGGTCGCCACTGATAATGTTACCTAGCCAGGTAATGGAGCGTCTGGATATCAACCCTACAGCTCAGCGAGCAAACTGACACTTTAAATGCCTTTATACTCTCTAAGGATTCACTCGATCTATCCTGTCTATACCTGACATATGCTTCCTTCTTTTTCTTTAATCATCCAGCATTCCCTATACCTACCAGCCTTCCCTTTCACCCTGACAGGAATATACTTTCTCTGGATTCCTGTTTTCTCATTTCTGAAGGCTTCCCATTTTCCAGCCGTCCCTTTACCTGCGAACATCTGCCTCCAATCAGCTTTCGAAAGTTCTTGCCTAATACCGTCAAAACTGGCCTTTCTCCAATGTAGAACTTCAACTTTTAGATCTAGTCTATCCTTTTCCATCACGATTTTAAAACAAATAGAATTATGGTCGCTGGCCCCAAAGTGCTCCCCCACTGGCACCTCAGTCACCTGCCCTGCCTTATTTCCCAAGAGTAGGTCAAGTTTTGCACCTTCTCTAGTCGGTACATCCATATACTGAATCAGAAAATTGTCTTGTACACACTTAACAAATTCCTCTCCATCTAAACCTTTAACACTATGGCAGTCCCAGTCGATGTTTGGAAAGTTAAAACCCCTGACCATAACCACCCTATTATTCTTACAGATAGCTGAGATCCCCTTACAAGTTTGTTTCTCAATTTCCCTCTGACTATTAGGGGGGGTCTATAATACAATCCCAATAAGGTGATCCTCCCTTTCTTATTTCTCAGTTCCACTCAAATAAATTCCCTGGATGTATTTCCGGGAATATCCTCCCTCAGCACAGCTGTAATGCTGTCCCTTATCAAAATTGCCGCTCCCCCTCCTCTCTTGCCTCCCTTTCTATCCTTCCTGTAGCATTTGTATCCTGGAACATTAAGAGGATACTTGGGACATAACACTAGAGATGTTGGAGATCATGACGATAAGAAAATTAGCATTAAGGTGATTTACCTGAATGCTCATAGTATTCCTAACAAAGCAGATGTATTAACGGCACAAATCATCGTGACTGATTATGATGTGGAGGCATTACAGGGACGTGCTTGCAGGGGGTTCAGGACCAGCAGTTAAACATCCAAGGATTTATAAGTTAATGAAAAGACAGGGAAGTGGGTGGGGAGGGCGGGGTGGTCTTGTTAATTAAGAATGTAATTAAATCTATGGTATTGAATGACAGAGGGCAGATGATGTGGAGTCTGTGTGGGTGGAATTGAGGAACCACAAAGGCAAAAAAAACCATAATGGGAGTTATGTGCAGACCTCCTAACAGTGGTCAGGACCAGGGGCACAAGATGTATATCAGAGGCCCATCAGAAAGGCAAGGTCATGGTGATCATGGGGGACTTCAATACACAAAGGGACTATGTGAATAATACTGCCGGTGGATCCAAAGGAAGGGAATTCATGGAATGCTTACAGGATGGTTTTTTGGAACAGCTTGTGATGGAGCCCTATTCTGGACTCAGTGCGATGTAATGAACCAGACTTTATAAAAGATCTTAAAGTAAGGGAACCCTTAGGAAGCAGAGATCATAATACGGTAGAGTTCAGTCTGCAGTTTGAAAGAGAGAAGGCAAAATCGGATGTAATGGTGTTACAGTTAAATAAAGGTAATGACAGGGGCATGAGAGCGGAACTGATGAAAATTGCAAGCAGAGCCTAGCGGGGAAGATAGTAGAGCAACAATGGCAGGAGTTTCTGGATGTAATTGAGGACACAGTACAGAGATTTATCCCAAAGAAAAGAAAGATTATCCGGGGAGGGATGAGACAGGCATGGCTAACAAAGGAAGTCAGGAATTGTATCATAGAAAAAGACAGAGCCTATAAAGTGGCCAAGGGCACTGGGAAATCAGAAGATTGGGAAGACGACAAAAACAGAGGATAACAAAGAGAGAAATAAGGAAAGAGAGGATCAAATATGAAGGTAAGCTCGCCAGTAATATTAGAAATGATAGTAAAAGTTTCTTTCAATACATAAGAAACAAATGAGAGGCAAAAGTAGAGATTGGACCACTCCAAATTGATGCTGAATGGATCGTGTTGGGAGATAAGGAAATAGTTGAAGAATTTAATAAATACTTTATGTCAGTCTTCACATGGAAGACATGCTTAATATCCCAACAATTAAGGAGAGTCAGGGGCAGAATTGAGTATGGTAGCCATTACAAAAGGGAAAGCACTAGAAAAGCGAAAAGGTCAAAACATTGATAAATCTCCTGGCCCGGATGGGCTACATCCTAGAGTTCTGAGGGAGGAGGCTGAGGAAATAGTAGAGACATCGGTTGTGATCTTTCAAAAATCACTGGAGTCAGGGAAAGTACCAGATGTTTGGAAAATCACTATTGTAACCCCCTTGTTCAAGAAAGGATCAAGACAAAAGAAAATTATAGGCCAATTAGCCTAACCTTGGTTGTTGGTAAAATTCTAGACTCCATCGTTAAGGATGAGATTTCTAAATTCTTGGAAGTGCAGGGTCGGATTAGAACAAGTCAACATGGATTTAGTAAGGGGAGGTTGTGCCCTGACAAACCTATTAGAATTCTTTTGAAGAGGTAACAAGTAGGTTAGACCAGGGAACCCCTGTGGATGTGGTCTACCTCGACTTCCAAAAGGCCCTTTGATAAGGTGTGTCACAGGAGGCTGCTGAGTAAGGTGAGGGCCCATGGTGTTCGAGGTGAGCTACTGACGTGGATTGAGGATTGGCTGTCTGACAGAAGGCAGAGGGTTGGGATAAAAGGTTCTTTGTCGGAATGGCAGTTGGTGACAAGTGGTGACCCGCAGGGTTCAGTGTTGGGGTCACAGCTGTTCATGAAGGTACTGGGGGCATTCCGGTGAAGTTCGGTGATGATATGATGTTAGGCGGGCAGGCTGGTAGTTCTGAGGAGGTGGGGAGGCTGCTGAAAGATTTAAACAGTTTAGGAGAATGTTCCAGGAAATGGCTGATAAAATGCAATGTGAGCAAATGCGAGGTCTTGCCCTTTGGAAAAAAGAACACAGGCATGGAGTGTTTTATAAACGGTGAGAAAATTCGTAAAGCCAAAGTACAAAAGGATCTGGGAGTGCTAGTCCAGGATTCTCGAAAGGTTCACTTGCAGGTTGAGTCTGTGGTTAAGAAACAAATGCAATGTCATTTATCTCAAGAGGGTTGGAATGTAAAAGCAGTGATGTGCTACTGAGACTTTATAAAGCTCTGGTTAGGCCCCATTTAGAATACTGTGTCCAGTTTTGGACTCCACACCTCAGGAAGGATATACTGGCACTGGAGCATGTCCAGCGGAGATTCACACGGATGATCCCTGGAATGGTAGGCCGAAGATATGATGAATGGCTGAGGATCCTGGGATTGTATTCATTAGAGTTTAGAAGGTTAAGGGGAGATCTAATAGAAACGTACAAGATAATGAATGGCTTAGAAAGGGTGGACACTAGGAATTTGTTTCTGTCAGACGGGGATGCTCGGACCCGTGTGCACAGCCTTAGAATGAGAGGGGGTCAATTTAGATTGGAAATGAGGAGACATTTCTTCAGCCAGAGAGTGGTGGGCCTGTGGAATTCGTTGCCATGGAGCACAGTGGAGGCCGGGACGTTAAATGTCTTCAAGGCAGAGAGTGATAAATTCTTAATCTCACAAGGAATTAAGGGATTCGGGGAGAGTGTGGGTGAATGGTGTTGAAATTCCCATCAGCCATGATTGAATAACGGAGTGGACCTGATGGGCCGAATGGCCTTACTTCCACTCCTATGTCTTATGGTCTTTTTCCCAGGGTTGGGGAATTGAGGACTAGAGGGCATCAGTTTAAGGTTAGAGGGGAAAGAATAAAAGGGAACCTGAGGGGCAACTTTTTTACACAGAGAGTGGTATGCACATGGAATGAGCTGCCAGAGGAAGTGGTTGAGGTGGGTACATTAATGAACATTTAAAAGGCATCTGGACAAATACATGGATGGGAAAGGATTAGAAGGATATGGGAGTGTGTTGCTGGAAAAGCACAGCAGGTCAGGCAGCATCCAAGGAGCAGGAGAATCGACGTTTCGGGCATAAACCCTTTATCAGTACTGAGGCTTGTGGGCTGAGGGGCTGAGAGATGAATGGGAGGGAGGGTGGGATTGGGGGGAAGGTTGCTGATAGGTAGGTGAAGGTGGGGGAGAAGGTGATAGGTCAGAGAGGAGAGTGGAGCAGATAGATGGGGAAGGTGATGATCCGTCCAGGAGGGCAGTGCAGAGTTGGAGGCCTGGGACTAGGATAATGTGGGGGGAAGGGAAATTAGTTGAAATCTGATTAAATCCACATAGATTCTGTGTAGTTGCAGAGTCCCAAGGTGGAATAAAAGGTGTTATTCCTCCAGGCATCGGGTGGTAAGGGTTGGCGATGGAGGAGGCCCAGGACCTGCATGTCCTTGGTGGAATGGGAGGGGGAGTTGAGGTGTTAAGCCACGGGGCATTTGGATTGGTCGGTGCGGGTGTCCTGTCTCCCTGATGTAGAGGTCTCCTCCATCACCAAACCGTTACCACCTGGTGCCTTCAGGAAGAACGCCTCATATTCCACCTTGGGACCCTGCAACTACATGGGACCAATGTGGATGACCCCAGTTTCCTCATTTCCTCTTCCCCACATTATTCCAGTCCCAAGCCTCCAGCTTGGCACCAGCTCCTGACCTATCCATCACCTTTCCCATTTCTGTGCTCCACCCTCCTCTCCGTCCTATCACCTTCTCCCTTACCTCCAACAACCTATCGCTTTCCCAGCTACCTTTCCTCCAACCCCACCCCCTCTCATTTATCTCTCAGACCTCTCGGCCCACCAGCCTCATTCCTGATGAAGGGCTTTTGCCTGAAACATCGATTCTCCTGCTCCTCGGATGCTGCCTGACCTGCTGTGCTTTTCCAGCAACACACTCTTGACTCTGAGCTCCAGCATCTGCAGTCCTCACTGTCTCCTTCGAAGGATATGGGCCAAGTCCAGGGAAATGGGGTTAGCGTGAATGGACATTTTGGTCGGCATGGACCAGTTTGGACCAAAGGGCCTGTCTCTGTGCTGTAGGATTCCATGACCTCTATGACCCCCTTCTACCTCGACACTCTGTCTTCTGTGACCAAGCCAGTTTTGGATACATCTAGCCAGCCTAACATGAATGCCATGTCATTTTAGTTTCCCTCATCAATTATCTTTGTCACCTCTTCAAAAAATTTAAACAAGTTGGTGAGACATGACCTTTCCCATGCTGCCTGTCACTGACTTAGTCCATCTTCTTATCCCTCAGTCCCTTTTCTCAGAGCTTCCCCACCACAGATGTTACGCTCACCGGCCTATATCCCTGCTTCCTTTCTTAAACAAGAGAACAACATTGGCTAATTTCTCATCATCTGGGACCTCACCTGTGGGTAAAGGGGTTCTGAAGATATCTGGTCACGCACCAGCTATTTCTCACAAATAACTTGGATAGATCCCATCTGGCCCTGGGGACTTGTCTACCTTAATGCAATTTAGTAATGGTGGCATGAAACTATCTGGCTCATTCATTCCCTTAAGGGAAGGGCATCCTTTGCTGCATTTGTCTTTTGGCCTTTGTGCCAGTTTAATGGTCAGCATCTCAGCCTCAGTATATCTTTTATGGACAGACCAGTACTGAGGAACTCTGTTCAATCAGGCTCTTTTCTCCACAGATATCTCACAACCAAAGACTTCCAGATATCATACCATCTATCAAATGAGACTGTGGTGACAGAGAAAGGCACTGATCTGGTAAGCAATCTCTTGTAGATGAAATTTGATTGAATGTGGTCTCAAGAGTGTGCCTTTTTATTTTCCTGTATTTTTGACTGCGAACTGAAATGGAAAACCAATGAATGTGGAAAGAATTCCTGTACTTTTGAAAAGTAAGTGACCTGACTGTCTTTGTCAGTGCTGTTTATACAGCTGCTGGTTCAAACAGTGTGGGGGGAAGCTCAAAAGATGGGCTGGAGCATGGGGATGTCTACAAGAGGGATTTGGCCAACATAAGACCATAAGACAGAGAAACAGAAATTAGGCTATTCGGCCCATCGAATCTGCTCTGCTATTCAATCATGGCTGATGGGTTTTATCAACCTCATTTTCCTGCTTTCTCCCAGTAACCCACGATCCCCTTGGTAATCAAGAACTTGTCTATTTCTGTTTTGAATATACTCAATGACCTGGGCTCCACAGCCTTCTGTGACAATGGATTCCACAGGTTCATCACTCTCTGGCTAAAGACATTTCTCCATATCTCAGTTTTAGAGGGTCTTCCCTTTACTCTAAGGCTGTTCCCTCAGCTCCTCGTCTCTCTTGCCAAAGGAAGCCCCTTCCCAATGTCCTCTGTGACCAGGCTGCTCAGTATTCTGTAAGATTTAATCAGATTCCTCCCCTCTCATTCTTCTAAACTCCATCAAGTTGAGTCCTGGAGTCTTCAACACGTAACAGATTAATCTGTGGAAGGGTGGGTAGTTATTGATTAAAAAAGCTTTTTACCCATTGGTACTTACAGGAAGGTGATAGCCTAACCATGTTATTGCTAGACTCAGGTATTGTTCCAGGGACATGAGTTCAAATTTGGCCATCATGGATAGTGGAATTTGCAATTCAGTGAAAATCAGGAATAAAATTCTGCTGGGTGGTAAACGAGATCCAAGTCAATGTACCACAAAATGACATGACCCTCTCTCGCTAGTATCCTTTCATATGGATGAGGAAGGACACCACTTCAACTGGAACACATCCATCCTAGGACAAGCCTGAGACATGCACGACAATTCCTAGGAGCATGGCATTTCAACCGGAACTCTATCAACAAATACATTGACTTGGATCGCATTTACTGAAATGGGAAACCTGTACCTGTCAGGCAGGCAGGAAGATATAGAACATGTGAGCCGTGGTTTATTAAGGAAGTGGAATCCCTGGTCAAGAGGAAGGCTTATGTTAGGGCAAAATGTGAAAATTCAGTTAAGGCGCTTGAGGGTTACAAGGAAGTCAGGAAAGACCAAAAAAGAGAGCTCAGAAGAGCCAGGAGAAGACATGAGAAGTTGTTGGCAGATAGGATCAGGGTAAACCCTAAGGCTTTCCATAGGTATGTCAGGAATAAAAGAATGACGAGAGTTAAATTAGGGCCAAGTTGTGTGTGGAGTCAGAGGAGATAGGGGAAGCACTAAATAAATATTTTTCGACAGTGTTCACTATAGAAAATGAAAATGTTGGTGAAGAAGACACAGAGATACTTGCATCTAGAATAGAAGAGATTGAGGTTCACAAGGAAGAGGTATTAGAAATCCTGCAGAGTGCGAAAATAGACAAGTCCCCTGGGCCGGATGGGATCTATCCCAGGATCCTCTGGGAAGCAAGGGAAGAGATTGCCGAGCCTTTGGCTTTGATCTTTAAATTGTCATTGTCTACAGGAATACTGCCTGAGGACTGGTGAATAGCAAATGTGGTTCCCTTGTTCAAAAAGGGTAGTAGAGACAACCCTGGTAATTACAGACCAGTGAGTCTCACTTCAGTTGTTGGTAAAATGTTGGAAATGGTTACAAGAGATAGGATTTATAATCATCTAGAAAAGAATAATCAGATCAGGGATAGTCAGCATGGTTTTGTGAAGGGTAGGTCATGCCTAACGAATCTTATAGAGTTCTTTGACAAAGTGACCAAACAGGTAGATGAGAGTAAACTGGTTGATGTGGTGTATATGGATTTCAGCAAGGCGTTCGATAAGGTTCCCCACAGTAGGCTATTGTACAATATGTGGAGGAATGGGATTGTGGGAGATATAGCAGTTTGGATCAGTAATTGGCTTGCTGAAAGAAAACAGAGGGTTGTAGTTGATGGAACATGTTCATCTTGGTCTCTAGTTACCAGTGGTGTACCGCAAGGGTCGGTGTTGGGTCCACTGCTGTTCATCATTTTTATAAATGACCTGGATGAGGGCTTAAAGGGTGGGTTAGTAAATTTACAGATGACACGAAGGTCAGTGTAGTTGTGGATAGTGATGAAGGATGTTGTAGGTTACAGAGAGACATAGATATGATGCAGAGCTGGGCCAAGAGGTGGCAAATGGAGTTTAATGCGGACAAGTTTGAGGTGATTCACTTTGGTCGGAGTAACCGGAATGCAAAGTACTGGGCTAATGGTAGGATTCTTGGTGGTGTAGATGAGCAGAGAGATCTCGGTGTCCAGGTACACAGATCCCTGAATGTTGCCATCCAGGTTGACAGGGTTGTTAAGAAGGCATACAGTGTTTTAACTTTTATTAATAGAGGGATTGAATTCCGGAACCATGAGCTTATGTTACAGCTGTACAAAACTCTGGTACGGCCGCACTTGGAGTATTGTGTACAGTTCTGGTCACTGCATTATAAGAAGGATGTGGAAGCTTTGGAAAGGGTTCAGAGGAGAGTTACTCGGATGTTGCCTGGTATGGAGGAAAGGTCTTACGAGGAAAGGCTGAGGGCCTTGAGGCTGTTCTCATTAGAGAGAAGAAGGTTGAGAGGTGACTTAATAGAGACATATAAGATAATCAGAGGGTTAGATAGGGTGGACAGGGAGAGCCTTTTTCCAAGTATGGTGACAGTGAGCACGAGGGGACATAGCTTTAAATTGAGGGGTGATAGATATAGGACAGATGTCAGAGGTAGTTTCTTTACTCAGAGAGTAGTAAGGGTGTGGAATGCTTTGCCTGCAACGGTAGTAGATTCGCCAAGTTTAAGTGCATTTAAGTTGTCATTGGACAGGCATACGTGGAACAGAGTAGGTTAGATGGGCTTCAAATTGGTATGACAGGTTGGCGCAACATTGAGGGCCGAAGCGCCGGTACTGTGCTGTAATGTTCTATGTTACCAGCCCCTGAGTAAAAGAACAGGAAATGACATCGCCTTCTGAAATGATGTCACCACAGGAAATGACATCACCAAACCCAAGGAAACCTACACATAGAAATAGAAAGCAGAAAACACCAGCAGTGCTTCATCTGGAGCCTCACTGAAGGTGTTACCCACTATGGTGATGAAACGTCTGTAAATGAGCCTTCAAACTCAGCGAGCAAACCTACATCCATGAATAGGAAGGGTTTGGAGGGATATGGACTGGATGCTGGTAATTGGGACTAGGTTAGGTTAGGATATCTGGTCAGCATGGACGGGTTGGACGGGGTGGATGGGTGGGTCTGTTTCTGTGCTGGACATCTCGATGACTCTTTGACTCGAAGTTGAATCTCTTGTCAAGAGGAAGAAGGAGGCTTATGTTAGGATGAGACATAAAGGCTCAGTTAGAGCTCTTGAGAGCTACAAGTTCGACAGAAAAAAACCTAAAGAGAGAGCTAAGGAGAGCCAGGAGGGAACATGAGATGTTGTTGGTGGATAGGATCATGGAAAACGCTAAAGCTTTCTGTAGGTATATCAGGGAGAAAGGAATGACTAGAGAAAGATTAGAGCCATCGAGCCAGGAAAGGGATTGAGGATCTGAGAAGTGACTACAGACAGTTAAGTTGGAAACTGAAGAGCAGGGCGAGTGGAGTAGTGACCTCAGGTTTGTTATCGGTGCCATGAGACAGTGAGGTGAGGAACAGGCAGCGAATTCAGCTTAACACGTGGCCGCAAGGCCAGTGCAGGAGGAAGGGCTTCAGATACTTAGACCATTGGGACACCTTCTGGGGAAGGTGGGATCTGTACATGAAGGACGGGTTGTACCTGAACTGGAGGGGTACAAATGTCCTGGGTGGGAGATGGGCTCGTGTGGTTCGGGAGGGTTTTAAACTAGTTTGGCAGGGGGGTGGGAATCAGAGCCACATGTCTGAGAGGGGGTCAGTTGCAGATGGGACAGTGACAGGATATATTGAATCTATCAGGAAGGTTTCTCAAGCGATGAAACAAAGGGATCAGTTAAAGTGTGTCTGCTTTAACGCAAGGAGTGTCCGAAATAAGAGTGATGAACTCAGAGCATGGATCAGTACTTGGGACTACGATGTTGGGGCCATAACGGAGACATGGGTCTCACTGGGGCAGGAATGGTTGCTTGATGTTCCAGGGTTTAGAACGTTTAAAAAGAACAGGGAGGGTGGAAAAAGAGGAGGGGGTGTAGCATTGCTAATCAGAGAGTGCATCACAGCTACAGAAATGAAGGTTATTGAGGAACATTTGTCTACTGAGTCAGTATGGGTGGGAGTTAGGAACAGCCCCCACATTGGGGGTTTACTACACACCACCTAATCGCAGTAGAGAGATTGAAGATCTCATAGGTGGGCAGATTCTGGAAAAATGTAGATGGAGCAGGATTGTTGTTATGGGTGACTTCAACTTTCCCAATATCGACTGGAACCTCCTAAGTGCAAAGTTAAAAATCAGATAATATTCAGTGATAGTCCAACAGGTTTAATTGGAAGCACTAGCTTTCATTGAAGACTCAACAAACAATCAATGTATAATTTCAGTTGCATCACACGGTAAACTTTTGCCATGAATTCTGTGCCTTACAATTGTGTCCTCCACAAACACCTGAGGAAGGAGCGTCGCTCCGAAAGCTAGTGCTTCCAAATAAACCTGTTGAACTATAACCTGGTGTTGTGTGATTTTTAACTTTGTCCACCCCAGTCCAACACCAGCATCTCCAAATCATGACTTCTAAGTGCAGATAGTTTGGATGGAGCCGTTTTTGTCAGGTGTGTGAAGGAGGGTTTCCTCACTCAGTACGTAGACAGACCGATGAGGAGGGGAGAGGCCATTTTGGATTTGGGGCTCAGCAACGAGCCAGGAGAGGTGTCAGATCTCGCGGTGGGAGAACACTTTGGTGACAGTGATCACAGCTGCCTCACATTTACCATCGCCTTGGAGGGGGAAAGGAACAGTTACCAAGGGAAGATATTTAATTGGGGAAAAGGAAATTATGACGCTATCAGACAGGAGTTGGGAAGGACAGACTGGAAGCAATTGTTCCACAGAAAGGGCACAGCAGACATGTGGAGACTGTTTAAGGAGCAGTTGTTGCGAGTGATGCACGAATTTGTTCCTCTGACACAGGTAAGAAGGGGTAAGAAAGGCTTGGCAAGAAGGATTAGGGAGAACCCAAAGGCATTTTACTCATACGTGAGGAATAAGAGAATGATCAGGGAGAAGGTAGGGCTGATCAGGGATAGTGGAGGGAACTTGTGTGTGGAGTCTGAATAATTAGGGGAAGCCCGAAATGAGTTTATTGCTTCGGTTTTCACCAGGAAAGGAACTTGTTGTGAATCAGAACTTTGAGGAGCTGGGATACAGTCTTAACCAGATCAAGATTGATGAAGTTGATGTGCTAGAAATTTTGGAAAACATTTAAGATTGATAAGTCCCCAGAGCCAGTCCAGATTTATCCTCGGCTGCTCCGTGAAGTGAGAAAGGAGGTTGCTAAGCCGCTGGCGAAGATCTTTGCTTCCTCACTCTCCACGGGAGACATACCGGATGGGAGGGAGGCGAATGTTGTTCCTCTTTTCAAGAAGGGTAATAGGGAAATCCCTGGCAATTACAGACCAGTCAGTCTTACATCTGTGGTCAGCAAGGTTTTGGAAAGAATTCTGAGGGATAGGATATTTGACTATTTGGCAAAGCATAGGATGATTAAAGGCAGTCAGCATGGCTTTGTGAGGGGCAGGTCATGCCTTACAAATCTTATTGAGTTTTTTGGGGAGGTGACGAGACAGGTCAACGAAGGTCGAGCAGTGGATGTGGTGTATATGGACCTCAGCAAGGCATTTGATAGGGTTCCCCATGGTAGGCTCATTCCTAAAGTCAGGAAGTATGGGATACAGGGAGATTTGGCTATCTGGATTCAGAATTGGCTGGCTGACAGAAGGCAGAGAGTGGTTGTAGATGGAAAGTATTCTGTTTGGAGGTCAGTGTTGAGTGGGGTCCCGCAGGGCTCTGTTCTTGGGCCTCTGCTTTTTGTAGTTTTTATAAATGACTTGGATGAGGAGGTTGAGGAGTAGGTTAGTAAATTTTGTAGATGACACAAAGGTTGGAGATGTCGTCGATAGTATAGAGGGCTACTGCAGGCTGCAGCGTAACATAGACAGGATGGAGAGCTGGGCTGAGAAATGGCAGATGGAGTTCAACCTGGATAAATGCAAAGTGATGTACTTTAGAAGATTGAACCCCAATGCTGAATATAGGATTAAAGACAGGATTCTTGGCAGTGTGGAGGAACAGAGGGATCTGGGTGTGCAAGTACATAGATCCCTGAAAGCTATCCCACAAGTGGATAGGGTTATTAAGAAAGTATATGGTGTTTTGGCTTTCATTAACACAGGGATCGAGTTTAAGAGCCGCGAGGTTTTGTGACAGCTCTACAAGTCCCTGGTGAGACCACACTTGGAATATTGTGTCCAGTTCTAGTCGCCCTACAATAGGAAAGATACAGAGGCTTTGGAGAGGGTGCAAAGGAGGTTTACCAGGATGCTGCCTGGACTGGAGGGCTTGCATTATGAAGAAAGGTTGAATAAGTTCAGAGTTTTCTCTCTGGAGAGAAGGAGGAAGAGAGGAGACCTGATTGAGGTATGGATAAAGTCAATAGCCAGAGACTTTTCCCCAGGGCAGGATTGACTGGCATTAGGAGTCATAGTTTTAAGATATTAGGAGAAAGGTATAGACGGGATGTTAATGATAGATTCTTCACACAGAGAGTTGTGAATGCATGGAATGTGCTGCTCGCGGTGGTGGTGGAAGCAGAGTCATTAGGGACATTTAAGTGACTGCTAGACATGCACATGGAGAGCAGTGAGTCGATGGGTGCGTAAATTAGGTTATTTTATTTTAGATTAGGAATAATCCTCAACACAATATCGTTTGCCGAAGGGCCTGTTCTGTGCTTTAATTTTCTATGTTCTATGTTCTAACCAATCAACGTCAGTGGTGGGAAACTGTGTGTGGAATCCGAGGAGATATGGGAAGCACGAGATGAATATTTTTCAGCAGTACTCACACTGGGAAAAAAAACAATGTTATCGAGGAGAATACTGAGATACGGGCTACAAGATTAGATGGGATTGAGGTTCACAAGGAGGAAGTGTGACCAATTCTGGAAAGTGTGAATATACTAAGTCCCCTGGGCCGGATGGGATTTATCCCAGGGTTCTCTGGGAAGCCAGAGAGGAGATTGCAGAGCCTTTGACTTTGATCTTGATGTCATCATTGTCTGTCTACAGGAGTAGTGCCAGAAGACTGGAGAACAGCAAATGCTGTTACTTGTTCAAGAAGGGGAGTAGAGACAACCCTGGTAATTTTAGACCAGGGAGCCTTACTTCAGTTGTGGGTAAAGTATTGGAAAAGGTTGTAAGGGATAGGATTTATAATCATCAAGAGAGAGAAATAAGTTGATGAGGGATAGTCAACATGGTTTTGGGAAGAGTAGGTCGTGCCTCTCAAGCTTTATTGAGTTCTTCGAGAAGGAGACCAAACAGGTGGCTGAGGGTGAAGCGGTTGATGTAGTGCATATGGATTTCAGTGAGGTGTTCGATAAGGGTCCCCATGCTAGGCTATTGCACAAAATACAGAGAGGCATAGATGAGCTGCAGAGCTAGGCTGCGAGTCATAGAGTCAGAGAGATGTACAGCATGGAAACACACCCTTCGATCCAACCCGTCCATGCTGACCAGATATCCCAACCCAATCTAGTCCCACCTGCCAGCACCCGGCCCATATCCCTCCAAACCCTTCCTATTCATACACCCATCCAAAAGCCTCTTAAATGTTGCAATTGTACCAGCCTCCACCACTTCCTGTGGCAGCTCATTCCATACACGTACCACCCTCTGTGTGAAAAAGTTGCCCCTTAGGTCCCTTTTATATCTTTCCCCTCTCACCCTAAACCTATGCCCCTCTAGTTCTGGACTCCCCCACCCCAGGGAGGAGACTTTGTTTACTACACCAGCAACCATCCCAACACAAACAAACGAAGCTGTATCAGAACACTATTCCAACGAGCCACCACACACTGCAGCACAGACGAACTTCGGAAAACAGAGGAGAACCACCTATACAACGTATTCAAGAAGAACGGATACTCAAAAAACACAGTCCGCAGATTCCTCGAGAACAAACCACAACAAGCAGACCAAACACAGCCAGAAACCCTAACACCTAACTACTATACATCAAAGAAGGTTCAGAAATGACAGCCAGACTACTAAGACCCCTCAGAATCCTAGTAGCACACAAACCCACCAACACTCTCAAACAAAAACTAACAAACTTAAAAGACCTAGTACAACCCATGGACAAAACCAACATCATCTACAAAATTCCATGCAAGGATTGCCACAAACACTCCGTCGGACAAACAGGAAGAAAGTTATCCACCAGGATTCATGAACACCAGCTCGCCACAAAAAGACATGACCCCCTCTCCCTCATAGCCCTACACACGGATGAAGAAACACCACCATTTCGACTGAGACAACACATCTATCCTGGGACAGACTAAGCAAAGACATGCCAGGGAATTCCTAGAGGCCTGGCACTCCAACCACAACGCCATAAACAAACACATAGATCCAGATACCATCGATCAACCCCTCAGAAAACATACAGGAAATGACATCACCACAAACCCCAGGAACGCCGTCCAGGAGAAAGATATAAATAGAAAGCAGGAGACAACAGCTTCACTTCACTTGGAGCTCGCCACTGATGATGTTACCAGCCAGGTAATGAAACATCTGGATATCAAACCTACAGCTCAGTGAGCAAACCTACACCCTAAACCTCAACCTGAACTACAAACCTTCACAAACTTTACCTATTTATCCTATCCATGCCCGTGATAATTTTGTAAACCTGTATAAGGTCACCCCTCACCCTCCGACACTCCAGGGAAAACAGCCCCAGTCTGTTCAGCCTCTCCCTATAGCTCAGATCCTCCAACCCTGGCAACATCCTTGTAAATCTCTTCTGAACCCTTTCAAGTTTCACAACATCTTTCCAATAGGAAGGAGACCAGAATTGCACAAAATATTCCAACAGTGGCCTAACCAATGTCCTGTACAGCCGCAACATGACCTCCCAACTCCTGTACTCAATACTCTGACCAATAAAGGAAAGCATACCAAACACCTTCTTTACTATCCTATCTACCTGCGACTCCACTTTCAAGGAGCTATGAACCTACACTCCAAGGTCTCTTTGTTCAGCAACACTCCCTAGGACCTTACCATTAAGTGGATAAATCCTGCAAAGATTTGCTTTCCCAAAATGCAGCACCTCACATTTATCTGAATTAAACTCCATCTGTCACTTCTCAGCCCATTGGCCCATCTGATCAAGATCCTGTTGTAATCTGAAGTAACCCTCTTTGCTGTCCACTACACCTCCAATTTTGGTGTCATCTGCAAACTTACTAACTGTACCTCTTATGCTCACATCCAAATCATTTATGTAAATGTCAAAAAGTAGAGGACCCAGCACCGATCCTTGTGGCACTCCACTGGTCACAGGCCTCCAGTCTGAAAAACAACCCTCCACCACCACCCTCTGTCTTCTACCTTTGAGCCAGTTCTGTATCCAAATGGCTAGTTCTCCCTGTATTCCATGAGATCTAACCTTGCTAACCAGTCTCCCATGGGGAACATTGTCGAACACTTTACTGAAGCCTTCATGGCAAATTTAATGCAGAAAATTGTGAGGTGATTCACTTTGGAAGGAGTAACAGGAATGCAGAGTACTGGGCTAATGGTAAGGTTCTTGGTCGTGTAGATGAACAGAGAGATCTCGGTGTCCATGCACATAGATCCCTGAAAGTTGCCACCCAGGTTGATAGGGTTGTAAAGAAGGCATACAGTATGTTAACTTTTATTGGTAGAGGGATTGAGTTTCAGAGCCATGAGGTCATGTTGCAGCTGTACACAACTCTGGTGCAGGCACTTAGAATATTCACACGGTTCTGGTTACCACATTATAGGAAGGGTGTGGAAGCTTTGAAAAGGGTTCAGAGGTGATTTACTCGGATGTTGCCTGGTATGGAGGGAAGGTCTTATGAGGAAAGACTGAGGGATTTGAGGCTGTTTTCATTAGAGAGAAGTTTGAGAGGTGACTTAATTGAGACGTATAGGATCATCAGAGGGTTAGATAGGGTGGGCAGGGAGAGCCTTTTTCCTCAGATGGTGATGGCTACATGAGGGGACGTAGCTTTAAATTGAGGGGTGATAGATATAGGACAGATGACAGAGGGAGTTTCTTTACTCAGTATTTGGAGCATGGAACGCACTGCCTGCCTGCAACAGTAGTAGACTCGCCAACTTTAAGGGCATTTATATGGTCCTTGGATAGGCATATGGATGAGAATGGAATAGTGTGGGTTAGATGGGCATCAGATTGGTTCCACAGGTCAGTGCAACATCGAGGGCCGAAGGGTCTATACTGCACTGTAATGTTCTTGTTCTGGGTCCTGTACAGAAAGAGCAGGGCTTGATTTCCAGAAGGTATGAAGCGGGAAAAAAATTGTTGAAGATTGAAGAAATTTCTTCAGCAAGTGGTGGATATGGGCACAACTTCACATGACACCAATATTGGAGGTGTAGTGGACAGTGAAGAGGGTTACCTCAGATTACAACAGGATCTGGACCAGATGGGCCAATGGGCTGAGGAGTGACAGATGGAGTTTAATTCAGATAAATGCGAGGTGCTGCATTTTGGGAAAGCAAATCTTAGCAGGACTTATACACTTAATGGTAAGGTCCTAGGAGTGTTGCTGAACAAAGAGACCTTGGAGTGCAGGTTCATAGCTCCTTGAAAGTGGAGTCACATGTAGATAGGATGGTGAAGGCAGCGTTTGGTATGCTTTCCTTTATTGGTCAGAGTATTGAGTACAGGGGTTGGGAGGTCACGTTGCAGCTGTACAGGACATTGGTTAGGCCACTGTTGGAATATTGCGAGCAATTCTGGTCTCCTTCCTATTGGAAAGATGTTGTGAAACTTGAAAGGGTTCAGAAAAGATTTACAAGGATGTTGCCAGGGTTGGAGGATCTGAGCTATAGGGAGAGGCTGAACAGGCTGGGGCTGTTTTCCCTGGAGCGTCGGAGGCTGAGGGGTGACCTTATAGAGGTTTACAAAATTATGAGGGGCATGGATAGGGTAAATAGACAAAGTCTTTTCCCTGGGATCGGGGAGTCCAGAACTAGAGGGCATAGGTTTAGGGTGAGAGGGGAAAGATATAAAAGAGAAGTAAGGGGCAACTTTTTCATGCAGAGGGTGGTACGTGTATGGAATAAGCTGCCAGAGGAAGTGGTGGAGGCTGGTACAATTGCAACATTTAAGAAGCATTTGGATGGGTATATGAATAGGAAGGGTTTGGAGGGATATGGGCCGGGCGCTGGCAGGTGGGACTAGATTGGGTTGGGATATCTGGTCGGCATGGACAGGTTGGACTGAAGGGTCTGTTTCTGTGCTGTACATCTCTATGACTATGACTCCATTTAAAAGATATTTGGATAAATACATGAATATTATTGCCCAGGAGCAGGCTGGTGGGACTATTTTATTTTGGGATATTGTTCATCATAGACTGGTTGGACTGTCAAGTCTGTTTCTGTGCTGTATGACTGTCTGACAAGAGAGTTTGCAAGACACTGTTGAAATTTGTTTTGCTGTCAATATATAAAATTCTGCATTGCTTTAATGCTGTTTCAAATTCTTCAACATCCTGTCATAGTCACATTAACAAAATCATACCTCACAGACAATGTTCCAGACCCCACCATCACCATCCCTAGAAATGCCCTGTCCCACTGGCAGGACATACACAGTCGGGAGGCAGTTGCCCTGGGAGTCCTCAACTTTGACTCCGGACCCCATGAAGTCTCATGGCTTCAGGTTAGACATGAGCAAGGAAACCTCCTGCTGATTACCACCTACCACCCTCCCTCGACTGATGAATCATTACTCCTCCATGTTGAACAACACTCAGAGGAAGCACTGAGGGTGGTAAGGGTACAGAATGTACTCTGTGTGGGGGATTTCAATGTCCCACCACCAAGAGTGGCTCGGCAGCAGCATTACTGATCGAGCTGGTCGGGTCCTAAAGGGCATCGCTGCTAGACTGGGTCTGGGGCAGGTGGGGAGGGAACCAACAAGAGGGAAAACCATCCTGACCTCATCCTCACCAATCTGCCGGGTGCAGGTGTATCTGACCAGGACAGTATCGGTGAGAGTAACCACTGCACATGTTGAAGGTGCGAGATTGAGCAAGCTGCCAGCCCCCTAGACTGAGGCCTAAAGCTCAGCAGGTCTGGCAGCATCTGGAGAGAAAAATCAGAGTTAACATTTCAGGTCGAATGACCCTTCCTCAGAATTGATGGTAGCTGGGAAAATATTGGTTTATATGCAGCACAGAGGGTGGGGTGAAGGTCCAAGGAGTAAACGCTGAGTAGCAATAGAGCTCAAAGGGAGACAAGAGCAATTAGACAAAGCAATGGATAATGATCTGGCTAGGAGGGTGAATAGCTGTTAATGGGGACTGTTAGTGGCTAACAATGAGTTAACAATGGTCTAGATCAGAGTGGTGCTGGAAAAGCACAGCAGGCAAGAACCCTTCATGCCCGAAACGGTGATTCTCCTGCTCCTCGGATGCTCCCTGACCTGCTGTGCTTTTCCAGCACCACTCTGATCTAGACTCTGGTTTGCAGCATCTGCAGTCCTCACTTTTGCCTAATGAGTTAATGACGTACTCACCAATCCTGGTGTGTGGGTGTTGGGTAAGGACATGGAGATTTTAAGACCTAAAGTTATTGAGCTTGATATTGAGTCTGGAAGCCTGCAGGGTCTCTAAGCGGCAAATGAGGTGCTTGATGGTTTTTTTTTGGTTCTGGATTCCAATATCCATTAATGTTTAGTCCCAGTTGCCTCTTTCTGCGACCCAATGTTCTTGTTACATCTGTTCTGTAATGTTAATGGCATTGAACATATGGAAAACTTCCTGAGAGGTTTTCTTGGGATGCAATGAAATGAGAAGGGATTGATACTGAGATGTGACCATCTTCTTACAGTACCAGTGTTACTATCAGGGATCTGTGAGAAGGTATCCTGGATCCCAGGTCTCTGCAAGCACCTGCTCAGGACTCAGGTAAACTGACAGATACTTCTCTGCATTTTACTCAGGTTCATGAAATGTAAGCTAAAATAGTCAATGGTTTTAATCTGTGACCTGTTCAGTTGGGGAGACCTTGTAAATGAAATCAAATGTTTTATTCTACTGAAAAAAAAGTGTTGCTGGCTGTGTAACTATGTTAACTGTTTTATGAGAGAAAGTTTCCTTGTAAAGTAGAGAATTAAAAGCAATCTTCACACCCTTCCAAGACACAGAGAGAGACAGCTGAAGGGCTTTTGCCCAAAACGTCGATTTTACTGCTCCTTGGATGCTGCCTGAACTGCTGTGCTCTTCCAGCACCACTAATCCAGAAGCTGAACCAAATCAGCCTTTGTCTCCACAACTTGGTATAACTAAACCATTGAGGACCCAAGTAATCACTTCCGTGGTTCTGAAACAGACTTTGTGAATAATTAATTTACAGAAACCAGCTTTACACCTTAAATGAAAGGCAATTACTTAGTGGTCAGAGTATTGCGTACAGGAGTTGGGAGGTCATGTTGCGGCTGTACAGGACATTGGTTAGGCCACTGTTGGAATATTGCGTGCAATTCTGGTCTCCTTCCTATCAGGAAGATGTTGTGAAACTTGAAAAGATTTACAAGGATGTTGCCAGGGTTGGAGGATTTGAGCTACAGGGAGAGGCTGAACAGGCTGGGGCTGTTTTCCCTGGAGCATCGGAGTCTGAAGGGTGACCTTGCAGAGGTTTATAAAATCATGAGGGGCATGGATAGGACAAATAGACAAAGTCTTTTCCCAGGGGTGGGAGAGTCCAGAATAAGAGGGCATAAACACAGAACGTAGAAGATTACAGAGCAGTACAGATCCTTTGGTCTTCGATGTTGCACTGATCTGTGAAATCAATCTGAGGCCCATCTAACCCACACTATTCCATTCTCGTCCATATATTTATCCAATGACCATATAAATGCCCTTAAAGTTGGTGAGGAGAAAGTGAGGACTGCAGATGCTGGAGATCAGAGCTGAAAATGTGGTGCTGGAAAATCGCAGCAGGTCAGGCAGCATCCAAGGAGCAGGAGAATCGACGTTTCGGGCATAAGCCCATTCCTGAAGAAGGGCTCGTGCCCGAAACGTCGATTCTCCTGCTCCTTGGATGCAGCCTGACCTGCTGCGCTTTTCCAGCAACACATTTTTCAGCTTAAAGTTGGTGAGTCTACTCCTGTTACAGGCAGGGCATTCCATACCCTTACTACTCTCTGAGTAAAGAAACTCCCTCTGACATCTGTCCTATATCTATCACCCCTCAGTTTAAAGCTATGTCCCCTCGTGTTAGCCATCACCATCTGAGGGAAAAGGCTCTCCCTGTCCTCCCGATCTAACCCTCTGATTATCTTGTACGTCTCAATTTAAGTCACTTCTCAACCTTCGTCTCTCTAACAAAGACAGCTTCAAGGCCCTCAGCCTTTCCCCATAAGACCTTCCCTTCATACCAGGCACCATCCTGGTAAATCTCCTCTGAACCCTTTCCAAAGCTTCCACATCCTTCCTACAATGCGGTGATCAGAACTGTCCACTGTTGTGGGGAAACTCACCAGTCTCGGAGTCAGAGTTGGGTTCAATGACAGAGTTTATTGTATTAGGAAATACCGGAGCTCTGGGGAGAGAGAGACGCCGAGAGCACAGTGGAAAGCTGTTAGTCTTCTCTCAACCCGGGGAACAGGTCGAGAAATTTTAATACATCTTATGATACGATAGGTCAGTGATGAGATTATTGTCTCTGTAACATGGGAGGGGTTTTATGGTAATCGTTACAGAATCAATGATGGTTTCGATGCAGTCTTTGTCAGTTCCAGCACAGACTTTGTTAATTTCAGTGTGGTTATCAGTTTCAGTGCAGACATTGTGAATTTCAGCGTCTGCATGGAAGCCCATTGCTGTAGTAATGGGCACTAATCGCTCTTCCTGAGAAGGACGAGTATTGCAGCTCTGGCTATTAGCCTTTCGTACTGAGTCTGTATCAAACTGTTAGCATTTCTGTTGGCTGGACCCAGACATTTCAGTGGGCAGTGTTCGTTACCCATGTATATTCTCTACCCCACCTGCCTTCAACTAATCAAGTGCATTGTGCTGGCATTCTGGTGGCTTAAGGCAATATCTGTATCTGCTCTGCTGTCTCTCTCCATGTTGTGATCTGGTGGCCATCTTATGTGTCAGGTTGGCCAACTGATGTCTCAGCGGCCATCTTGTGTGTCTGTGTGCCTAGTGTCACCCTGCCCTGTGCCACCTCCCACTTCATTCCCCCTTTTTGGTCAAGGAAGCAACTTCATAGATCTCCCGCAGACCACACAATTTAAATGTAGTGGTAGGTCATCTCAAGGAGCTCCTCCTCCCGAGGGGTATCATGGAGTGCCAATTTAGTTGGGGGCTCTTCCATGGTGGCACTCGCTGCTGGTACAGTTCCCATCAGTAGCACCTCACAACAGAGCTTTAAACACCCGAGGCCGACATGGAATACCAGCATGAGTGCAATGAGGAGAACCATCCCGTGTGCCTAATAGGGTTCCCAAGATTTACCTAGCAACCAGTTTAGCCAGCTTTCTATAATAGTGGCTCCCTGTCGAAAACTGTCTGACTGGTCTCGGATATTCTTGATGGCTTCTGCAATATGATAAGAGGCCTCAGTAACATGGGTAATACAATGGTCAGCAATAATTGTATCAATTTCCCCTTACTGTGCTCATTGATAATCCACCGTGTAACGTGTCTGCTGTCTGTACAGTCTGAGTTCAACCAAATCTGTCTTAATTGCTTCCAGAGCTTTCGAGGTCCTGTTGTTTTGGATAGTCAGGCCACATGCAAGATAATTTCAGTTTTTAGCGCTGATGACGCCTGCTCCACCCTCCCAAATATAGAGATCCCAGGAATCCATATCCCAGTGATGACCCCAAAGTGGTGGGGGCCTGTCAGTCAGTACAGAACTCCTGACTGCTGGAGTGGGTCACTACACTTCTCCGAACATGTTCCCCCCCCCGACTCTGCTGGGGCACGGTACAATAAGGGGAGGTCTGGGATTTGTAGAACATAGAAAAGTATAGTACAGAACAGGCCCTTCGGCCCACGATGTTGTCAAGGATTAATCCTAATGTAATATAAAATAACCTAACCTACACACCCCACAACTCACTGCTCTCCATGTGTATGTCCAGCAGTTACTTAAATGTCCCCAATGACCCTGCTCCCACCACCACCGTTGGCAACGTATTCCACACATTCCCAACTCTCTGTGTAAAGAACCTACCTCTGATGTCTCCCCTATACCGTCCTCCTAATATCTTCAAACTATGACTCCTCGTGTCAGTCAATCCTGCCCTGGGGAAAGGTCTCTGGCTATTGACACTATCCATTCCTCTCATTACCTTGTACACCTCGATCAGGTCTCCTCTCTTCCTCCTTCTCTCTCTCTCTCTCTCTCTCGAGAGAGAAAAGTCCAAGCTTATTCAACCTCTCTTCATAAGACAAGCCCCCCTGTCCAGGCAGCATCCTGGTAAACCTTCTTTGCACCCTCTCCAAAGCCTCTGTATTTTTCCTATAGTAAGGTGACCAGAACTGGACACAATATTCCAAGTGTGGTCTCACCAGGGACCTGTAGAGCTGTAGCAAAACCTTGCGGCTCTTAAACTTGATCCCCCTGTTAATGAAAGCCAAAACACCATGTTCTTTCTTAACAACCCTATCCACTTGGGTGGCAACTTTGAGGGATCTATGTACCTGAACATCAAGATCCCTCTGTTCCTCCACACTGCCAAGAATCCTGTCTTTAATCCTATATTCAGTATTCGAGTTTGACCTTCCAAAATGCATCACTTTCCATTTATCCAGGTTGAACTCCAAGTGCCATTTCTCAGCCCAGCTCTGTATCCTGTCTATGTCACGCTGCAGCCTGCAGTAGCCCTCGATACTATCGACGACACCTCGAACCTTTGTGTCATCTGCAAATTTACTAACCCACCCCTCAACCAAATCATTTATAAAAACTACAAAGAGCAGAGGCCCAAGAACAGAGCCCTGTGGGACCCCACTCAACACTGACCTCCAGGCAGAATACTTTCCATCTACAACCACTCTCTGCCTTCTGTCAGCCAGCCAATTCTGAATCCAGATAGTCAAATCTCCCTGTATCCCATACTTCCTGACTTTATGAATGAGCCTACCATGGGGATCCCTATCAAATGCCTTGCTGAAGTCCGTATCCACCACATCCACTGCTCGACCTTCGTTGACCTGTTTCATCACCTCCTCAAAGTACTGAATAAACTTTATGAGGCGTGAATTGCCCTTCACAAAGCCATGCTGACTGCCTTTAATCACACTATGCTTTGCCAAATAGTCATAAATCCTATCCCTCAGATTTATTTCCAAAACCTTGCTGACCACCAACATAAGACTGACTGGTCTATAATTGCCAGGGATTTCCCTATTACCCTTCTTGAAAAGAGTAACAGCATTCGCCTCCCTCCCATCCTCCGGTACGTCTCCCATGGCGAGTGAGGAGGTAAATATCCTCGCCAGTTGCTTAGCAACCTCCTTTCTTGCTTCCCGAAACAGCCGAGGATAAATCTGGTCTGGCCCTGGGGACTTAACAATCTTAATGTTTTCCAAAATTTCCAGCACATCAACTTCATCAATCTTGATCTGGTCAAGCCTGTATCCCAGCTCCTCAAAGTTCTCATTCACAAAAAGGTCCCTTTCCTGGTGAAAACCGAAGCAATAAACTCATTTCGGGCTTCCCCTATTTACTCAGACCCCACACACAAGTTCCCTCCGTTATCCCTGACCGGCCCGACCTTCTCCCTGATCATTCTCTTATTCCTCACGTATGAGTAAAATGCCTTTGGGTTCTCCCTAATCCTTCCTGCCAAGCCTTTTTCGTGCCCCCTCCTGGCTCTCCTCAGCCCATTTCTGAGATCCTTTTTAGCAAGCCTGTAATCCTCTGAAGCTGTGCTGGATCTTTGCTTCCTCCACCTTCTTCCTTTTGATAAGAAACTCCTCTGTTCTCGTCATCCAAGGCTCCTTAATCTTACCCCTTCTTACCTGTCTCAGAGGAGCAAATTTGTGCATCACTCGCAACAACTGCTCCTTAAACAGTCTCCACATGTCTGCTGTGCCCTTTCTGTGGAACAATTGCTTCCAGTCTGTACTTCCCAACTCCTGTCTGATAGCGTCATAATTTCCTTTTCCCCAATTAAATTTCTTCCCTCAGTAACTGCTCCTTTCACTTTCCAAGGCGATGGTAAATGTGAGGCAGTTGTGATCACTGTCACCAAACTATTCTCCCACCGCGAGATCTGATACCTCTCCTAGCTCGTTGCCAAGCACCAAATCCAAAATGGCCTCTCCCCTCATTGGTCTGACTCCACACTGAGTAAGGAAATCATCTATGTCCCTCTGAGACAGGCAAGAAGGGGTAAGATAAAGGAACCTTGGATGACGAGAGCGGTGGAGCTTCTCGTCAAAAGGAAGAAGGTAGCTTACTTAAGGTGGAGGAAGCTAGGGTCAAGCTCAGCTCTAGAGGATTACAGGCAGGTGAGGAAGGAGCTTAAAAATGGTCTGAGGAGAGCCAATAGGGGACACGAGAAAGGCTTGGCAGAACGGATTAGAGTGAACACAAAGGCATTTTACACTTATGTGAGGAATAAGAGAATGGTCAAAGAAAGAGTAGGGCCGATCGGGGATAGCATAGGGAATTTGTGTGTGGAGTCTGGGGAGATAGGGGAAGACGTAAATGAGTTTTTTGCTTCTGTCTTTACGAAAGAAACAAACTTTGTTGTGAATGAAACCTTTGAAGAGCAGGTGTGCATGCTGGAATGGATAGAGATAGAGGAAGCTGATGGGCTGAAAATTTTGTCAAACATTAAGATTAACAAGTCGCCAGGCCCGGACCAGATTTGTCCTCGGCTTCTTTGGGAAACGAGAAATGCAATTGCTTTACAACTTGTGAAGATCTTTTCATCCTCGCTCTCCACTGGAGTCGTGCCTGAGGACTGGACAGAGGCAAATGTAATTCCTCTCTTCAAGAAAGGAAATAGGGAAATCCCCAACAATTACAGACCAGTAAGTCTCACGTCTGTCATCTGCAAGGTGTTAGAAAGGATTCTGAGGGATAGGATTTATGACCGTCTGGAAGAGCATGGCTTGATTAAATGCAGTCAGCACGGCTTTGTGAGGGGCAGGTCATGCCTCACAAACCTTATTGGGTTCTTTGAGGATGTTACTAGACAAGTTGATGAGGGTTGAGCTGTGGATGTGGTGTATATGGACTTCAGCAAGGCATTTGATAAGGTTCCCCATGGTTGGCTCATTCAGAAGGTCAGGAGGAATGGGATTCAGGGGAACTTAGCTGTCTGGATACAGAATTGGCTGGGCAACAGAAGACAGCGAGTGGTAGTAGAAGGAAAATATTCTGCCTGGAAGTCTGTGGTGAGAGGTGTTCCACAGGGCTCTGTCCTAGGGCCTCTACTGTTTGTAATTTTTATTAATGACTTAGATGAGGAGATTGAAGGATGGGTCAGCAAGTTTGCAGACGACACAAAGGTTGGAGGTGTCGTTGACAGTATAGAGGGCTGTTGTTGGCTGCAGCGAGACATTGACAGGATGCAGAGATGGGCTGAGAGGTGGCAGATGGAGTTCAACCTGGATAAATGCGAGGTGATGCATTTTGGAAGGTCGAATTTGAAAACTGAATACAGGATTAAGGATAGGATTCTTGGTAGTGTGGAGGAACAGAGGGATCTTGGTGTGCAGGTACATAGATCCCTTAAAATGGCCACCCAAGTGGACAGGGTTGTTAAGAAAGCATATGGTGTTTTGGCTTTCATTAACAGGGGGATTGAGTTTAAGAGTCGTGCGATCTTGTTGCAGCTCTATAAAACTTTGGTTAGACCGCACTTGGAATACTGCGTCCAGTTCTGGTCGCCCTATTACAGGAAAGATGTGGATGCTTTGGAGAGGATTCAGAGGAGGTTTACCAGGATGCTGCCTGCACTGGAGGGCTTACCTTATGAGGAGAGGTTGACTGAGCTCGGACTTTTTTCATTGGAGAAAAGGAGGAGGAGAGGGGACCTAATTGAGGTATACAAGATAATGAGAGGCATAGATAGAGTCGATAGCCAGAGACTATTTCCCAGGGCGGAAATGGATAACACAAGGGGTCATAGTTTTAAGCTGGTTGGAGGAAAGTACAGAGGGGTTGTCAGAGGCAGGTTCTTTACACGGGCGGCACGGTGGCACAGCAGTTAGCACTGCTGCCTCACAGCGCCAGAGACCCGGGTTCAATTCCAGCCTCAGGCGACTGACTGTGTGGAGTTTGCACATTCTCCCCGTGTCTGCGTGGGTTTCCTCCGGGTGCTCCGGTTTCCTCCCACAGTCACAAAGATGTGCAGGTCAGGTGAATTGGCCATGCTAAATTGCCCGTAGTGTTAGGGAAGGGGTAAATGTAGGGGTATGGGTGGGTTGCGCTTCGGCGGGTGGGTGTGGACATGTTGGGCCAAAGGGCCTGTTTCCACACTGTAATGTAATGTGATGTAATCTAATCTGTAATCTAATCTACACAGAGAATTGTGAGAGCATGGAATGCATTGCCAGCAGCAGTTGTGGAGGCAGGGTCATTGGGGACATTTAAGAGACTACTGGACATGCATATGGTCACAGAAATTTGAGGGTGCATACATGAGGATCAGTGGTCAGCACAACATCGTGGGCTGAAGGGCCTGTTCTGTGCTGTACTGTTCCATGTTCTATGTTCTATGTCTATCCTGAACACACCTGGCAAAAACGGCTCCATCCAAACCATCTGCACTAAGGAGGTTCCAGTCGATATTGGGAAAGTTGAAGTCACCCATAACAACAATCCTGCTCCATCTACATTTTTCCAGAATCTGCCCACCTATGAGATCTTCAATCTCTCTACTGCGATTAGGTGGTGTGTAGTAAACCCCCAATGTGGGGGCTGTTCCTAACTCCCACCCATACTGACTCAGTAGACAAACCTTCCTCAATAACCTTCGTTTCTGTAGCTGTGATGCACTCTCTGATTAGCAATGCTACACCCCCTTCTCTTTTTCCACCCTCCCTGTTCTTTTTAAAGGTTCTAAACCCTGGAACATCAAGCAACCATTCCTGCCCCAGTGAGACCCATGTCTCCGTTATGGCCCCAACATCGTAGTCCCAAGTACTGATCCATGCTCTGAGTTCATCACTCTTATTTCGGACACTCCTTGCGTTAAAGCAGACACACTTTAACTGATCCCTTTGTTTCATCGCTTGAGAAACCTTCCTGATAGATTCAATATATCCTATCACTGACCCATCTGCAACTGACCCCCTCTCAGACATGTGGCTCTGATTCCCACCCCCCTGCCAAACTAGTTTAAAACCCTCCCGAACCACACGAGCCCATCTCCCACCCAGGACATTTGTACCCCTCCAGTTCAGGTACAACCCGTCCTTCATGTACAGATCCCACCTTCCCCAGAAGGTGTCCCAATGGTCTAAGTATCTGAAGCCCTTCCTCCTGCACCAGCCTCGCGGCCACGTGTTAAGCTGAATTTGCTGACTGTTCCTCACCTCACTGTCTCGTGGCACCGATAACAAACCTGAGATCACTACTCCACTCGTCCTGCTCTTCAGCTTCCAACCTAACTCTCTGTAGTCACTTCTCAGATCCTCAATCCCTTTCCTGGTTATATCATTGGTGCCAATATGTACCACAGTTTCTGGCTGCTCCCCCTCCCCCTTCAGGATCCTGTAAACCCGATCGGTGACATCCCGCACCCTGGCACCGGGGAGGCACCATACCTATCGGGAGACCCATTCCTGACCACTAAATCTCCTGTCAATCTGTCTCACTATTGAGTCCCCTACCACTAGCACTTTTCTATTCTCCCCCCTTCCCTTCTGAGCCTCAGTCCCAGAGACCTGACAACTATGGCTTTCCCCTGGTAGGCCATCCCCACCAGCAGTATCCAAAACGGGATACTTATTGCTGAGGGGAACGGCCACAGGGGATCCCTGCTCTGATCGTCAGGTCCCTTTCCTCCCCCTGACAGTAACCCAGCTGTCCTTATCCAGTGTCTGGGGAGTGACCACCTCCTTGTACATCCTCTCAATTTCCCCCTCAGCCTCCCAGATGGTCCATAATACATCTAACTCCAGCTCCATTTCCCTAACTCGGTTTTCGAGGAGCTGGAGTTGGGTGCACTTCCCACAGAAGAATGTGAAGTGTCTCTCTCTCCTGCCACCTTCTGCAGGAGGAACATGCAACTGCCCTCACATCCATATCCCATTTCTCTGAAGGCCCGCACAGGGACTAAACAAAGGAAGAGAAGAAAAGACAAAAAATGACAAACCTGAAAACTTACCGAGTTTACAGACTCTTCATAAGATGAGGGGAGGTGGGTGGGAGGGAGGCCCTACAGTGTAGGGTCTCGGGTTTAGAGCTCACCCACTTAAAACCTTCCCAGCAGCCTTTGTTTCTCTCCGCCCTCTCTCCTTGTGCTCTGTTCAAAATGGAGGCCTGGCTCTTGTGGTAAATCTGTCGCTTACATCTCTCTAAATAGGAAAACAAATCCTGTCGCCGCTCGGTAACATACAGTGTCCTGTCCTTCTGTCTCTCCATCCACCATATCGCCACTGATCCCCTGGGTGCCTCCACCACCAGCTGGGAACTATGTGGCAGAGCTGACATGGGTGTCATTGCACTGACCACATATGAACTGTCTGCCCACAGTCACATTCAAGCACGCCTGCTCGCTGTCCCATCGTGACCGTACAGTGCTGATCAATGCACTGAGTCTGAAAGCACGAGTCGTTTTTGGGAACCAGGGTATAAACATATCCCCATCCCTGCCCCGTGAACCAGGTGGGTAATTACTGGGTTTTAAATGGGTCTTCCCTTCCCTAGGCTGGGGGGCCCAGACCCATGGGCTGGTGGTCCTGCCCAGCTGCACACATCTACCCTGGAGGTCCCGCTTGTATTTCCCTATCTGCCCCTTACACGGCGTTCCCGAGGTGTCTACTGTATACAGGTCACGAGGAGTCCACACCAGGGCAGCTACACCTAGGGATCCCACTTATTGTGCCAGCACTGATAATGCCAGGTTATCCTCAAATCCTGGCATTCCCCCGACAATTGTGACACCTAAATACAATGAAATTCATACAAACATATACATCTTGTCGTTAAAGATAAAGTTATCAGTTAAAAAGTCTTTGTTTTTGTCAGGAGGAGCAGTCGTGCCTCTGTGTAGTTTGCACTGTTGTGTTTTTGGTACCCCCCCCCCCCGGATGACCATCTTGTCCACCGTTCCTGTCTGCACATGGGGAATGGTCAATGACATTAGTTTGGTCCCAGGAGTCTTTAAACAGTTTGAGTTGGGTCCAGTGCTTCCATGTGCCTTTCCATTTGACTATCCATTCCGGCCCAGGTGTCCCGACTTATAAACACGTCGTATGGCCCATTCCAGTTTGGGGCAAAGCCTGGTTTGTCAGGCAGTGCTCACACCAGGACGTGGCTTCCTGCCGCTGGGACCTCCAGGAAGATTCCAAGTTCCCCGGCCTTGTCCTTTTTGTCCTGTTGATCAATTACAGATTTTCTCATCCCTTTCAATTGGGCGCTTAATTCTATCAGGCGAAAACGAGGACTGCAGATGCTGGAAACCAAAGTCTAGATTAGAGTGGTGCTGGGAAAGCCCAGCAGATCAGGCAGCATCCGAGGAGCAGGAAAGGGCTGCTCCTGCCCAAAACGTCCACTCTCCTGCTCCTCGGATGCTGCCTGACCTGCTGTGCTTTTCCAGCACCACACTGATCTAGACTCTCACTTCATTCTATGACATATTGCTGAATTCCATCTTTTAGTGAACCCAGATCAATGCCACCTGTGATTATTGTCTCTGGCAGTTGTATTGCTCTCCTGGTCATGAATTCAGATGGTGTTAGCTGGGTTGCCTGATTCGGGGGTGGCTCTTAATCACCTTAGTCTGGCTGGCAGCATCAAAGCCCATGTTCTGCCTGAGGCGAGTATAGCCTTAGCTAAAGCATCTGTCAGTGTTCGATTCCTTCTCTCTCCCATCCCTGAGTTCTGGGGGTGGTAGGAAATGTGAAATTTCTGTCTAATGCCGAGCAATCAGCAGAGACTTCATGTAAAACGTGTCCCTTGGTTGGAGTCGATCAGGAGGGGTACCCACCCCCACCTCAGGATTATCTCCTCCACAGTGTTCACAGTGCAGCCTTTGGTTGGGAATGCCTCTTCCCACTGGGTAAATTGGTCAATGATCATCAGGCAGTATGTTTTCCCACAGCAGGGTGGGAGTGATCCTGTAAAATCTAGGTCTGGGCTGGTGTCCCATTTGAACTTTTATGGGTCTCCCTGGGTTATGTTGTGCACGAGCCATGCCTCTATGGTAGTACTTGGCCACGTCTCTTCCCATTCCCTTCCATCACCTCTCTCTCCCTAAGCTTGCTATCGTGGCCTCTCTACCGTTATGGGAGAGCCCGGGGTGCAGTTTAAGTAATGTGTTCTGTATACGAGCTGGTACTACCACCTTGTCTGCTCGCCTCTGGACACCATCCTCCCCTTTGAATGCCCCCTGCAGTTTCCATTGCTCTCTGTCTTCCTGCGGGGTGCCCTCCTGTAGCTGCTGAATTTGGATTGCGTCTTTTGCTAATTCAATAGTGGCTATTGCAGCCATGTTAGTGGCTTCTTGTTCAAGGGCTTTCTGAGCTGCTCAGGCTGCTGCCTGGTTTCCTCTGAATTTTAGCTGACTTGGACTCTCTTTTGCTGGCTCCTTTTGATGGGCTATTGCTTTTTTAACTGCTCTCTCTTTTGGCTGTTCACTGGCCCACAGTAGTGCCTGAATTCTGAATTGGTGTCTGATAGGAGAGCCCCTTGCCGCGGTGGTGAGCCCTCTTCTACCCCATGTCAACATGTCGTCGGGGACTACCCCAAAGGCATATTAACTGTCTGTAAATGTATTCATGGTTTTTCCTTTTGCTAGTTCAGGTGCTTTGGTGAGTGCAACCAGTTCTGCTTACCTGTGCGGGCTGATTTCCATCAATCCTCCTGGACAGAACTGTTTTCTAACTGAGCATTTATCACAGCCCATCCTGTTCGGGGTGACCCTCCTACGTATTTTCATGACCCATCCACAAAAAGAGTCTTCTCGGCTATGTCTAGGGGGACATCCTTTACTCTCCCCCTTTCCAGTTGTATGGTTCCCTGTCCAGAATTCCCTCTGCTGAGTTTTCTCCCGTATCCCTGACTTGGGGGTAAGAGAACTGCCTCCCACTTTGCCCTTCTCTCATTGGAGACGGCCCTCAGTTTATCATCTCTACGAGGGTGTGTTTAGTGTGGACAATGACATTCCCTGCCATTACTAGGGGATCGCTAACCCTAATGGCCCAAGCAGCACAATCTGAGGCTGCTCTGGACCTGGGCAACCTGCTGACTACCAGCCCTTCCTACGGACTTTGTCCTATCACCATGGTCTTTGGTAACGACTGTCGAGTATAACCCTCCCTCATTATTACAGTGAATGTGGAAATCCTTGCTGGGAGCTGACAGCACTAGCCCAGTGACCGATATGAGCCGAGTTTTAGGCTGATTGTTCTGACCCCCAGGTTACAGGTTCCAAGGTGGGCTTGCCTCCTTTAATTAATCTCTGGATCGGTTCAGCCAATTCAGTAAACTCTGATATAATGAAGGGCTTTTGCCCGAAACGTCGATTTCGAAGCTACTTGGATGCTGCCTGAAGTGCTGTGCTCTTCCAGCACCACTAATCCAGAATCTGATATAAAGCTCCTACTGTAGTTGAATAGCCCCCCTGACAGTGGCAGGTCATGGCATCTGTTGGATTGCTCTCTTGCGGTCACTGGGCATTTCTTTGAGTCCCTGGGATATGAGGTGTCCCAGGTATCAGACTTGTGTTTTGCCAATCTGTGCTTTTGTGGGGCTGACCTTTAACCCTTCAGTTGCCAATTCCTGCAATACTAGCCCGAAAGCTTCCTGGTGTCCTGACTCGGACTCTGAGGCATTTCGGATATCATCTACATATTGGAGGGCAGTGCTCCCCTCTCTCTTGGGTAGTTTATTCTCTCTAGGATGTTGCTCATCACCTTGTGAGAAATAGTGGGGCTGTTGTGGACCCTTGTCGCAGGTGAGTCCACGTGTACTGCCCGTCCCTTGCTGTAAAAGAGAATTTATTCTGAGACTCAGCCAATGGATTCTGGACTATCCTATTTTACACCCTATGTCAAAACCAGTAACCATGTACAGCTCAGGGGCTAAGCTGTTTCCAATGGTGGAGGGGTCTGCTCTAATGGGGTGCAGTTTGGGGGTGCCCTTATTTAGTTTTGTACAATCAATGCTGAGCCTGTAGCTCCCATCAGGCCATGTCGGGGAATTAATTGTACTTGTGGTTTCTTTCAGGGTTCCCTGTCTCACTCGTCCTTGCACTGTCCTCACAACTGCTTTTACAGCCTTGGGTTTTATTGGGTATTGCTGATGGGGCTTATGCTCCAGTCCGGGAACCTTTATCGGGTCTGTGTTAACGAGACCTGTTTCTAACTTTGTTTCTGCCTGTGCTCCGAGGACAGAGAGGTAGATGGCCCTTTCAAGCCCCTCCTGTGTCTTCTGACCGTCCTGTCTGGGCTAAATCAATTTCCCTTTCGCACACTCAATCAGAACATTATATTTTCTCCTGAGAGTGTTACCCATTACGGTGCCCTCGCATACACAGAATCTCATGGGGATATATATATTATTTATTTCTACGAGGGTAGGTTTACTTTGGTAAGCAGGTGTTTTATTCCTCCTACCCCAGTTAAGTGGATCATTTTGTTTGTGTGGGGTAAGGGTAGGTTTGTGATGAATACAGCCCTTCCTGTGTCCACTAGTATCTCTCATTTCCTCCCTCCTGTTACTGTGGGTATGTAAGTTCTCCCCTCTCCCTTATCCTCACGAATGGGGACAGCTGGTTGTCAGCTCAGCTGACCTCGGAACTCCCACAGTTCCTCAGTGTTGCGGGTGGTGTTAGATTAGATTAGATTATTTAGTGTGGAAACAAGTCCACACCGACCCTCCAAACAGCAACCCACCCAGACCCATTCCCCTACATTTACCCCTTCACCTAACACTACAGGCAACTTCCCATGGCCAATCCACTCTGACCTGCACAGTTTTGGACAGTGGGAGGAAACTGGAGCACCCGGAGGAAACCCACACAGACACGGGGAGAATGTACAAACTCCACACAGACAGATGCCTGAGGTGGGAATTGAACCCAGGTCCCTAGCGCTATGAGACAAACCACTGTGCCACCCTATGGGGTACCCCATGCTTTTCCCAGCACACTGCTTCTGTGTGTCCAGTTCTGTTGCAGTGGCTGCAGGACTTGACCAGAGAGTGTGGGGTCCCACAATCAGGGGATTGACCAGGGAACAATGTAAAGTATCCCTACCCGCCATGGCTGTGGCAGAATCGGTTTACTTTCTTAAAAAAAAAAGCAGAACCTCTGACAGTCTTTGCTTTTTTTTAAACCCCCACTGCCTAACTGTGGTAGTGCTTATTCCCAGCACCCATGGTGTGTGTGTGCAGGTGTGAGACACAAAGTGCACGAATCTTTATTCAATTTCCACCACCAGGAAGATAGGAAAAACGCCCGAGTGGCCAGTGACAAGCACTGTCCTTCACATCAAAGGGCAATGCTGTGTGATCAAAACAGTGAAGGGGAGGGTAGGGACTAAATCAAAATAGAGTTAGAGGGAGAAATGATGCACTCCACTCCCTGCGGCGCCCACCTCTCCCTGAACGACTCCAGGGTGTTGGTGGACACCGCGTGCTCCTTCTCCAAGGACACCCGGGCTCTAACGTAACCCCGGAAGAGGGGCAGGCAGTCGGCCCTAACGACCCCCTCCACGGCCCGCTGCCTGGACCTGTTGATGGCCAGTTTGGTCAGGCCCAGGAGCAGACCCACGAGGTGGTCTTCGGACCTGCCCTCCCTCCTCCGTACCGGGTGCCCGAAGATCAGGAGCGTGGGACTGAAGTGCAGCCAGAAACAGAGGAGAAGGTTCTTAAGAAAATCAAAAAGGGAGTGCAAACGCCCCCACCCAATATATACATGGTCCACGGACTCCACAGCGCCACAGAACAAGCAGTTGGGCTGGGAGTCCGTGAACCACCGCAATCTGCGGTTGCAGGGGACTGCTGCGTGCAGCACCCTCCACCCCAGATCCCCGAGAGAAAGGGGGAGGATTCCCGCGTAGAGAGCCCTCCACTGGGGATCTCCACCGCCTGGTGGCAAATGGGCACGCCAAGGCGTGTCCGGACGGTGGATGAGGGAGAAGAGGTGGACGGTGTACAGCAGCAGTCGATACAGGGCCTTCCTTTTTACCCCCTGGAAGGGAACGAAATTAAAATTCCGGAGGCGGCTCAGGTTGTGGGGCACAGGCTCCCGCGGGAAGTACGGGACCTTGGGGCCAATGTGAAATTCCGTCCGGGCCGGGGTGAGCGCGGACGGGATCCCACCGCACACCTGAGCGTCCTCCAACCGGTGCACTACGTCGGGTCCGAGCACCGCTGTTTTAAGGCGTCGGATGGCGGCGGCCACGTACCGGACGTCTACCGCTGCCCTGCTCGCTATGTCCTGCGGCAGCGTCCAGCCCAGGCCCCCGGCACCCAGCACGTCCCCGACCCTGGTCGCCCTCGCCGCCACGGCCCTCCCCTCCGACAGCCACTCGAACCCGCGAGTACGGAGGTGCGGATTCCTGAGCAACGGCTCCCTGACGACAGCCGCTACTCCAGCCGGAGGGTAGGCGCGACGCGATTCGACCATGTTCCAGACAGTGATCAGGTCCTGGTAAAAGACAGGCAGCACCTTGAGGGCGACCTCCAAACCGTCACGGTCGACGAACAGGAGCTGCGTGTCGTAGTTGAGGTTACGCACCTGGCGGAAAAAATACGTCGCCAGGACGCACCACCTAGGAGGAGGCTCGACGTAAAGGTATCGCCGCAAGGTCTGAAGGCGGAACGTCGCGACCTGGGTGCGGACGCACACCAGCGACTGACCGCCCTCCTCAATAGGGAGACTCAGAACCTGCGCGGCGACCCAGTGCATCTTTTTGTCCCAGAAGAAGTCGACCAACGTTCTCTGGATGTCAGCGACAAAGCCAGGAGGAGGGACCAAAGTGACCAGCCGGTACCACAGCATGGCGGCCACCAGCTGGTTTATGACCAGCACTCGACTCCTGTAAGATAGCACTCGGAGCAGTCCTGTCCAGCGGCCTAGGCGAGCCGAGACTTTGGCCTCCAGCTCCTGCCAGTTGGCCGGCCAGGATTCCTCAGCCGGGCTGAGGTAGACCCCCAGGTAGAGGAGATGGGTGGTGCTCCAGCTGAACCCCCGTAACTCCTCCGGCAGAGAGTCCACCCGCCACGGACCGACCAGTAGTCCGGAACACTTGGCCCAGTTGATCCTGGCGGAAGACGCCGCCGAGTACACGGCCTGGCACTCGCGCATCCTCCCCAGGTCAGCCGGGTCGGTGAAAGTGAGGAGCACGTCGTCGGCGTAGGCCGAGAGGACCACCCCCGTGCCCGCGCCGCGCAGAACCAGCCCCGACAACCTCATCCGCAAGAGGCGCAGGAAAGGCTCCACGCACAGGGAATACAGCTGGCCGGACAGGGGGCAGCCTTGACGCACTCCTCTCCCGAAGCGAAGGGGCACCGTCAGGGACCCGTTAACTTTAACCAGACACTCTGCGGCGGCGTACAAAAGTCGGATCCGGGCGACGAACCGCGTCCCGAACCCGAACGCCCGCAGAGTCCCGAGCAGGTACTCATGATCGACCCTGTCGAACGCCTTCTCCTGGTCGAGAGACAGGAAGGCGCTCGGCAGACCAGCCCGTCGACAGAAATGGATCAGGTCCCGGACCAGGTGGACGTTGTCGTGTATCCTCCGGCCCGGGACCGTGTAGGACTGGTCCGGGTGAATCATGTGGGCCAGCGCGGAAGCCAGGCGAGAAGACAACACCCTGGCGAAGATTTTGTAGTCCGTGCTGAGGAGGGAGACCGGACGCCAGTTCTTCAAAGACCGAAGGTCCCCCTTCTTCGGCAGCAGGACGATGACCGCCCTGCGCCAAGAAAGGGGCAGCTGTCCGGCATTTAGACACTCCCCCAGGACCTGTGCGTAGTCGTTCCCCAGGACGTCCCAGAACGCCCTGAAGAACTCCACAGTCAGCCCGTCCAGCCCCGGGGTTTTGCCCCTCGAGAGCCGGTCAGCCCCTCTAAAGTGACGGGAGCGTCGAGCCTTCCGCCGTCCTCCGGGCTGAGCTGCGGCAGGTCCTCCCACAGAACTCTGCGAGCGTCCTCGCTGGACGGATCCGGAGAGAACAGAGCCGTGTAATAGTTTCGGACGTGGGCCCTGACGCCCTCCGGATCCGAGACGAGGGACCCGTCGTCGGCCAGCAGCACAAGGAGCTGCTGACGGGTGCCGCGCCTTTTTTCCAGCGAGTAGAAGAAGGGGGAGCCGCGGTCCAGGTCCTGCAGGAGCTGGATCCGCGACCTCACATACGCGCCCCGAGCCCCGACGAGCTGCAGGTCCTGGAGCGCGGCCTTCTTCTCTTCGTACACCCCGCGCAGGGCCGGGTCCGCGTCGGGCTGACCGAGGCGTGACTCCAGGTCGAGCATCTCCCTCTCCAACTCCACGATCCTGGATTTCCGCCTCTTGGTCGACCCCCTCGCGTACTCCTGACAGAAGACGCGGACGTGAGCCTTGCCCACCTCCCACCATAGTCTCAGGGAGGGGAAGCTTCCCCGCTTCCTTCTCCAGCCGGCCCAGAAACGACGAAACGAGTCCCGGAACCGCTCGTCCTCCAGCAGCAGGTTGTTAAAGTGCCAGTACGCGGAGCCGAGCCTGGCGCCGAACGGAAGGAGTTCCGCCCACACCAGGTGATGGTCCGTGCACGACACCTGCCGCATGGAGGCCTTCAGAAAACAGGAGGCGTACGCCCGCGAAACGGACAGGCGGTCGATTCTGGACGCTCCGACCCCAGGCCTCACGAAGGTGAAGGCGATGGAGTCGGGATGGAGAGTCCGCCAGACGTCCACCAGGTCGAAGGACTTGACCAAGTCCCCCAACCTCTTCCCCGACGCACAGCCAGTGCGGGTACCACCGTGGTCCCTGCCCTCGAGGACGCCGTTAAAATCTCCCCCGAGGGCGACGCACTGGTTCTCGTCGATGGAAGCCAGATGAGTGGACAGTTCTTGAAAGAAGCTCGCTTGCCTCGGCCCGGCCAGGGGAGCGTATACGTTCACCAAGTGAAGCACCGCGCCCCCCAGCCGAACCGTCAGGTGAAGCAAACGGCCTGGCACCGGCTCCCTGACCCCCAAGATCTCCGGCTGAAAATGCGGGGCCAACAGGATAGCCACCCCGCCAGATCTGCGGGTGAGGTGACTCATGTAGACCCCCCCCCCCCCCTCGCCACTCCAGGAGCCAGGTGGCTTCGTCTCCCGGGGTAGTGTGGGTTTCTTGCAGGAAGCACACCGCATACCACCCGTCCCGAAGGACCGAGAGGGTCTGGAATCTGCGCTGTGACTCCCTGCTGCCGTTGATGTTGAGGCTGGCTATAGTAGTCTCCATGTCGGAAGCATTGTGCTACCACCACCAGTACAGTTAAAAAACAAGTACAATTACTGGGAGGACGAGGGAGGGGCACAGGAGTCCCTCACCCTCACCAGGAGTGCCCCCAGGAAGTTCCTGACTCGCTTTCGCTCGTTGACGTCGAGCCCAGGCGCCTGGCGAGCAGCGTGGGCCGACCAATAAACTTTTTCATAAGAGCTCCAGTGGTCGAGAGCCAGTTGGGCTCTATCCCGGCGACCTCGAGTTTCCTCGACAAATTCCCGGAGTTCCTCGAGGGGGATGAGGGGGAGATCGGCGGGGGGCACCTGGGACTCAAAAACGTCACTGCAGACGGAGTCCGCGTCGTCCCCGGTGTCCGCCACCGATCCCGAACCCTCCTCCGGGAGGTCGCCCTCGGTCGCCGACCCCTCCCCCACCGAGAGGATGGGGGCTGGTCCGGCGCCGCCAACAGGCCTCGAACCCCCGGCGACCCCACCCCCAGGGTCACCGGCGGTACCTTCCTCGGCGCACCCCGTCCCGGAACGCCCCGAGTTTGGGTCGTCGGGCGGCGGAGGCTCGGGGCCCCGCTCTCCTCCCGACACCTGGACGCCTGGCTCCTCGGGGAAAAGGTCATCCCCCAGGGCCAAGGCCCCCGGAAAAACAGTCTGGGAGGGAGGAGCGGGGATAACACCTACCTCCCCTCCGCCGCTCGGCGACCCAGTAAAGGGTCCTTTGTCGACGCCCGCACCGCGGCCCTCGTCGTTGTTATTGGGCAGGTCAGGCCGCGGTGCGGGATCGTCAGGGGGTACCTTGGGCCCGTCCCCTGGAGAGGGGGGCAGCGCCACCGGCGCGCTGCAGGACTGTCTCTCCCCTCCAAGGGCCAGTCCCTCTTCCCCAGAGAGACAGGGGGGGATTTATTTTTTTTTTTCTTTTTTTTTTTTTTAATTTTTTTTTTTTTTTTCTCTCTTTTTTTTTTTTTTTTTTAAAATTTAACCCCCACACTACCGCCTAAGTGCGGTAGTGCTTATTTTTTTCCCCAGCACCCATGGTGTGTGTGTGCAGGTGTGAGACACAGTGAAAAGACACAAAGTGCACAAATCTTTATTCAATTTCCACCACCAGGAAGATAGAAAAAACACCCGAGTGGCCAGTGACAAGCACTGCCCTTCAAACCACAGGGCAATGCTGTGTGATCAAAACAGTGAAGGGGAGGGTAGGGACTAAATCAAAATAGAGTTGGAGGGGGAAATGAGGCACTCCACTCCCTGCGGCGCCCACCTCTCCCTGAACGACTCCAGGGTGTCGGTGGACACCGCGTGCTCCTTCTCCAAGGACACCCGGGCTCTAACGTAACCCCGGAAGAGGGGCAGGCAGTCGGCCCTAACGACCCCCTCCACGGCCCGCTGCCTGGACCTGTTGATGGCCAGTTTGGCCAGGCCCAGGAGCAGACCCACGAGGAGGTCCTCGGACCTGCCCTCCCTCCTCCGTACCGGGTGCCCGAAGATCAGGAGCGTGGGACTGAAGTGCAGCCAGAAACAGAGGAGAAGGTTCTTAAGAAAATCAAAAAGGGAGTGCAAACGCCCACAACCAATATATACATGGTCCACGGACTCCACAGCGCCACAGAACAAGCAGTTGGGCTGGGAGTCCGTGAACCACCGCAACCTGCGGTTGCAGGGGACTGCTGCGTGCAGCACCCTCCACCCCAGATCCCCGAGAGAAAGGGGGAGGACTCCCGCGTAGAGAGCCCTCCACTGGGGATCTCCGCCGCCCGGTGGCAAATGGGCACGCCAAGGCGTGTCCGGACGGTGGATGAGGGAGAAGAGGTGGACGGTGTACAGCAGCAGTCTATACAGGGCCTTCCTTTTAATATCCTTAAAAGAAACAAAATTAAAATTCCGGAGGCGGCTCAGGTTGTGGGGCACAGGCTCCCGCGGGAAGTACGGGACCTTGGGGCCAATGTGAAATTCCGTCCGGGCCGGGGTGAGCGCGGACGGGATCCCACCGCACACCTGAGCGTCCTCCAACCGGTGCACTACGTCGGGTCCGAGCACCGCTGTTTTAAGGCGTCGGATGGCGGCGGCCACGTACCGGACGTCTACCGCTGCCCTGCTCGCTATGTCCTGCGGCAGCGTCCAGCCCAGGCCCCCGGCACCCAGCACGTCCCCGACCCTGGTCGCCCTCGCCGCCACGGCCCTCCCCTCCGACAGCCACTCGAACCCGCGAGTACGGAGGTGCGGATTCCTGAGCAACGGCTCCCTGACGACAGCCGCTACTCCAGCCGGAGGGTAGGTGCGACGCGATTCGACCATGTTCCAGACAGTGATCAGGTCCTGGTAAAAGACAGGCAGCACCTTGAGGGCGACCTCCAAACCGTCACGGTCGACGAACAGGAGCTGCGTGTCGTAGTTGAGGTTACGCACCTGGCGGAAAAAATACGTCGCCAGGGCGCACCACCTAGGAGGAGGCTCGACGTAAAGGTATCGCCGCAAGGTCTGAAGGCGGAACGTCGCGACCTGGGTGCGGACGCACACCAGCGACTGACCGCCCTCCTCAATAGGGAGACTCAGAACCTGCGCGGCGACCCAGTGCATCTTTTTGTCCCAGAAGAAGTCGACCAACGTTCTCTGGATGTCAGCGACAAAGCCAGGAGGAGGGACCAAAGTGACCAGCCGGTACCACAGCATGGCGGCCACCAGCTGGTTTATGACCAGCACTCGACTCCTGTAAGATAGCACTCGGAGCAGTCCTGTCCAGCGGCCTAGGCGAGCCGAGACTTTGGCCTCCAGCTCCTGCCAGTTGGCCGGCCAGGATTCCTCAGCCGGGCCGAGGTAGACCCCCAGGTAGAGGAGATGGGTGGTACTCCAGCTGAACCCCCGTAACTCCTCCGGCAGAGAGTCCACCCGCCACGGGCCGACCAGTAGTCCGGAACACTTGGCCCAGTTGATCCTGGCGGAAGACGCCGCCGAGTACACGGCCTGGCACTCGCGCATCCTCCCCAGGTCAGCCGGGTCGGTGAAAGTGAGGAGCACGTCGTCGGCGTAGGCCGAGAGGACCACCCCCGTGCCCGCGCCGCGCAGAACCAGCCCCGACAACCTCCTCCGCAAGAGGCGCAGGAAAGGCTCCACGCACAGGGAATACAGCTGGCCGGACAGGGGGCAGCCTTGACGCACTCCTCTCCCGAAGCGAAGGGGCGCCGTCAGGGACCCGTTAACTTTAACCAGACACTCTGCGGCGGCGTACAAAAGTCGGATCCGGGCGACGAACCGCGTCCCGAACCCGAACGCCCGCAGAGTCCCGAGCAGGTACTCGTGATCGACCCTGTCGAACGCCTTCTCCTGGTCGAGGGACAGGAAGGCGCTCGGCAGACCAGCCCGTCGACAGAAATGGATCAGGTCCCGGACCAGGTGGACGTTGTCGTGTATCCTCCGGCCCGGGACCGTGTAGGACTGGTCCGGGTGAATCATGTGGGCCAGCACGGAAGCCAGGCGAGAAGACAACACCCTGGCGAAGATTTTGTAGTCCGTGCTGAGGAGGGAGACCGGACGCCAGTTCTTCAAAGAACGAAGGTCCCCCTTCTTCGGCAGCAGGACGATGACCGCCCTGCGCCAAGAAAGGGGCAGCTGTCCGGCATTTAGACACTCCCCCAGGACCTGTGCGTAGTCGTTCCCCAGGACGTCCCAGAACGCCCTGAAGAACTCCACAGTCAGCCCGTCCAGCCCCGGGGTTTTGCCCCTCGAGAGCCGGTCGAGGGCGCCGGTCAGCTCCTCTAAGGTGACGGGAGCGTCGAGCCTTCCGGCGTCCTCCGGGCTGAGCTGCGGCAGGTCCTCCCACAGAACTCTGCGAGCGTCCTCGCTGGACGGATCCGGAGAGAACAGAGCCGTGTAATAGTTTCGGACGTGGGCCCTGACGCCCTCCGGATCCGAGACGAGGGACCCGTCGTCGGCCAGCAGCACAAGGAGCTGCTGACGGGTGCCGCGCCTTTTTTCCAGCGAGTAGAAGAAGGGGGAGCCGCGGTCCAGGTCCTGCAGGAGCTGGATCCGCGACCTCACGTACGCGCCCCGAGCCCCGACGAGCTGCAGGTCCCGGAGCGCGGCCTTCTTCTCTTCGTACACCCCGCGCAGGGCCGGGTCCGCGTCGGGCTGACCGAGGCGTGACTCCAGGTCGAGCATCTCCCTCTCCAACTCCGCGATCCTGGATTCCCGCCTCTTGGTCGACCCCCTCGCGTACTCCTGACAGAAGACGCGGACGTGAGCCTTGCCCACGTCCCACCATAGCCTCAGGGAGGGGAAGCTTCCCCGCTTCCTTCTCCAGCCGGCCCAGAAACGACGAAACGAGTCCCGGAACCGCTCGTCCTCCAGCAGCAGGTTGTTAAAGTGCCAGTACGCGGAGCCGAGCCTGGCGCCGAACGGAAGGAGTTCCGCCCACACCAGGTGATGGTCCGTGCACGACACCTGCCGCGTGGAGGCCTTCGGAAAACAGGAGGCGTACGCCCGCGAAACGTACAGGCGGTCGATTCTGGACGCTCCGACCCCAGGCCTCACGAAGGTGAAGGCGATGGAGTCGGGATGGAGAGTCCGCCAGACGTCCACCAGGTCGAAGGACTTGACCAAGTCCCCCAACCTCTTCCCCGACGCGCAGCCAGTGCGGGTACCGCCGTGGTCCCTGCCCTCGAGGACGCAGTTAAAATCTCCCCCGAGGACGACGCACTGGTTCTCGTCGATGGAAGCCAGATGAGCGGACAGTTCTTCGAAGAAGCTCGCTTGCCTCGGCCCGGCCAGGGGAGCGTATACGTTCACCAAGTGAAGCACCGCGCCCCCCAGCCGAACCGTCAGGTGAAGCAAACGGCCTGGCACCGGCTCCCTGACCCCCAAGATCTCGGGCTGAAAATGCGGGGCCAACAGGATAGCCACCCCGCCAGATCTGCGGGTGAGGTGACTCATGTAGACCCCCCCTCGCCACTCCAGGAGCCAGGTGGCTTCGTCTCCCGGGGTAGTGTGGGTTTCTTGCAGGAAGCACACCGCATACCTCCCGTCCCGGAGGACCGAGAGGGTCTGGAATCTGCGCTGTGACTCCCTGCTGCCGTTGATGTTGAGGCTGGCTATAGTAGTCTCCATGTCGGAAGCATTGTGCTACCACCACCAGTACAGTTAAAAACAAATACAATTACTGGGAGGACGAGGGAGGGGCACAGGAGTCCCTCGCCCTCACCAGGAGTGCCCCCAGGAAGTTCCTGACTCGCTTTCGCTCGTTGACGTCGAGCCCAGGCGCCTGGCGAGCAGCGTGGGCCGACCAATAAACTTTTTCATAAGAGCTCCAGCGGTCGAGCGCCAGTTGGGCTCTATCCCGGCGACCTCGAGTTTCCTCGACAAATTCCCGGAGTTCCTCGAGGGGGATGAGGGGGAGATCGGCGGGGGGCACCTGGGACTCAAAAACGTCACTGCAGACGGAGTCCGCGTCGTCCCCGGTGTCCGCCACCGATCCCGAACCCTCCTCCGGGAGGTCGCCCTCGGTCGCCGACCCCTCCCCCACCGAGAGGATGGGGGCTGGTCCGGCGCCGCCAACAGGCCTCGAACCCCCGGCGACCCCACCCCCAGGGTCACCGGCGGTACCTTCCTCGGCGCACCCCGTCCCGGAACGCCCCGAGTTCGGGTCGTCGGGCGGCGGAGGCTCGGGGCCCCGCTCTCCTCCCGACACCGGGACGCCTGGCTCCTCGGGGAAAAGGTCATCCCCCAGGAAAAGGTCGTCCCCCAGGGCCAAGGCTCCCGGAAAAACAGTCTGGGAGGGAGGAGCGGGGATAACACCTACCTCCCCTCCGCCGCTCGGCGACCCAGTAAAGGGTCCTTTGTCGACGCCCGCACCGCGGCCCTCGTCGTCGTTGTCGTTGGGCAGGTCAGGCCGCGGTGCGGGATCGTTGGGGGGTCCCGTGGGCCCGTCCCCTGGAGAGGGGCAGCGCCGCCGGCGCGCTGCAGGACTGTCTCTCCCCTCCAAGGGCCAGCCCCTCTTCCCCAGAGAGACAGGGGGGGATTTATGGGCCTTTCCCTCCCCGCCCGCCTTGGTGGTCATGGGGCCTGAAGCCCCTCCCCCCAGCCTTTCCCGGAATACGATTGGCTGGGGGAAGGCAGGGGGCGTGGCCAGGGTGGGGAGGGTCAGCCGTGTCACTTCCTGCCCCGCCCCTGGTTTATCAGATGACGGCGGGCGGGGCAGGGGCCCAGTTCCCTCTCCGGGGCCCGGAGACACGGTGGCAGCGGGAGGTCGGGCAGCGGTGGTCCCCCCGAGGTTAGTGCCAGGGTGTGGCTGGGTGGGGCGGGGCTCGGGCTCGGGCTCCCCCGGGCCAGGTGTTGCAGGGCCTGGGGCAGGCGTCGCAGCCCCAGGGGTTTCTCCATCGGGGTGGGGGGTAGATGTGGGGTCAGGGTCGGGTACGGGTTCGGGGGTTTGGGGGTCAGGGTTCCCGCGCCGGGGCGACGATGGCACGGCCGCAAGGGCATTGTCGTGCCGGGGCGGGGCAGGTCGTGGGCTGGGTGTCGGGGATGGGGATAGGGTGGTCTCCCCGTGGGCGGGCCTGACGCGTCGCGCCTTTCTGAGCGCCTTCCGGCCGGCTGGACGCTCGCCCCCCTCCCTGCCGGAGGCTGGAGGATCGGAAGCCTCCGGCTCAGGCTCCGGCGCCGGGGCCTGTGGTGTAGCCAGTGGGGGAGGGGGAGTGGGCACGGCGGCACCACCGGCAGCCGTGGGCGAGGGCTGGGCGGCCTTCTGGGTGGGGCAGTTTTTCCTGATGTGGCCCACCTCGCGGCACAGGTGGCACCGCACGCCGTCCGCCGTCCAGAAGGTGCGGTAGGCCGCGCCCTCGTGGAGGAGGGTAAAGGAGCCCTCCGTGACCTCCTCCCGGGCCAGGCAAATAAATACCTGGCGTCGGAAGGAGTAGATGTGACGGAGGGCGGGGTCCTTCAGACCGAGCAGGAGCGGCTGGATCCCTGACCGGATCTCCCCCAAGGTGGTGAGGTGGGGGAGAAGGAGCTCGCTGGCAATAAAGGGCGGGACGTTGGAGATCACGACCCTCTGGGCCGTGACCTCCAGAGGGTCGACGGGCAAATGTGTCCAGCCCACAGCGAGCCCCCTCTCCACGGCCAGGTGGACCGCCTGCTCGGTCTTTAGGAAAAATACAGCCTTCCCGTACATCCGGGCCGCAGCGACTACGGCCAGTGGGCCGACCACACTGGCCATGGCCTTGCTGCAGGCCTCGATGCTCATGTTCGGGTGGGGATAGGCCTTGACCCCCAGGCGTTTTGTTAGGTGCCTGAAGGGGGTGTGGTTTGCAGCCGGGGCTGGGCCAGCCGAGCCTAAGGCAGCGGCTACCCCGGCGTAGGTGCGGCTGGGCCCCGCGACCTTCGGGCTCGCCATACTCTGCTGCTGGTGGTGGTGTCGGGCCTCTGGCAGCAGCAGTGGTGGAAGTTGCAGGGAGAGTCCCAGGCAGCGACGGTGGAGACCTGCCTCAGGTGACAACAGCGGTGGAGGCAGGCCTCAGGCGAGTCCCAGGTAGGCCCTCGGTCGCAGCGGTGTGGGGCAGACCTGTTGGGGAGGGTCCCCAAGGCAAGTCCCAGGCAGCCCCAAAATTGAGTCCCAGGCAGCAGATGTAGAGGCAGGCCTCCGGCAAGTCCCAGGCAGTTCCTCCAGTCACAGCAGTGGGGGGCAGGCCTGTTGGGGAGGGTCCCCAAGGAAAGTCCCAGGCAGCCCCAAAACCGAGCCCAAGGCAGCAGTGGTGGAGGTGGGCCTCAGGCAACAGCAGCAGCTGCAGAGGTGGAGGTCCTGGGGAGGGGCCCCAAGGCGAGTCCCAGGCAGCGAAGGCGGAGGTAGGCCTCGGGCGGCAGCAGCAGTAGAGGCAGGCCTCTCCTCAGGTAACAGCAGCAACAGTAGTGGTGGAAGTCCTGGGGAGGGGCCCCAAGGCAAGTCCCAGGCAGCAGCAGGGAGGCAGGCCCCAAGCAGCAACAGGAACAGTCCTTGCACGGTCACAGTCACAAAATGATCCAATCTCCAAAGGGAAGGAAACACTCAAGTGGCCACTCACAACTCCAGGGTGTTGGTGGACACCGCGTGCTCCTTCTCCAAGGACACCCGGGCTCTAACGTAACCCCGGAAGAGGGGCAGGCAGTCGGCCCTAACGACCCCCTCCACGGCCCGCTGCCTGGACCTGTTGATGGCCAGTTTGGTCAGGCCCAGGAGCAGACCCACGAGGTGGTCTTCGGACCTGCCCTCCCTCCTCCGTACCGGGTGCCCGAAGATCAGGAGCGTGGGACTGAAGTGCAGCCAGAAACAGAGGAGAAGGTTCTTAAGAAAATCAAAAAGGGAGTGCAAACGCCCCCACCCAATATATACATGGTCCACGGACTCCACAGCGCCACAGAACAAGCAGTTGGGCTGGGAGTCCGTGAACCACCGCAATCTGCGGTTGCAGGGGACTGCTGCGTGCAGCACCCTCCACCCCAGATCCCCGAGAGAAAGGGGGAGGACTCCCGCGTAGAGAGCCCTCCACTGGGGATCTCCACCGCCTGGTGGCAAATGGGCACGCCAAGGCGTGTCCGGACGGTGGATGAGGGAGAAGAGGTGGACGGTGTACAGCAGCAGTCGATACAGGGCCTTCCTTTTTACCCCCTGGAAGGGAACGAAATTAAAATTCCGGAGGCGGCTCAGGTTGTGGGGCACAGGCTCCCGCGGAAGTACGGGACCTTGGGGCCAATGTGAAATTCCGTCCGGGCCGGGGTGAGCGCGGACGGGATCCCACCGCACACCTGAGCGTCCTCCAACCGGTGCACTACGTCGGGTCCGAGCACCGCTGTTTTAAGGCGTCGGATGGCGGCGGCCACGTACCGGACGTCTACCGCTGCCCTGCTCGCTATGTCCTGCGGCAGCGTCCAGCCCAGGCCCCCGGCACCCAGCACGTCCCCGACCTGGCTGGCCCTCGCCGCCACGGCCCTCCCCCTCCGACAGCCACTCGAACCCGCGAGTACGGAGGTGCGGATTCCTGAGCAACGGCTCCCTGACGACAGCCGCTACTCCAGCCGGAGGGTAGGCGCGACGCGATTCGACCATGTTCCAGACAGTGATCAGGTCCTGGTAAAAGACAGGCAGCACCTTGAGGGCGACCTCCAAACCGTCACGGTCGACGAACAGGAGCTGCGTGTCGTAGTTGAGGTTACGCACCTGGCGGAAAAAATACGTCGCCAGGACGCACCACCTAGGAGGAGGCTCGACGTAAAGGTATCGCCGCAAGGTCTGATGGCGGAACGTCGCGACCTGGGTGCGGACGCACACCAGCGACTGACCGCCCTCCTCAATAGGGAGACTCAGAACCTGCGCGGCGACCCAGTGCATCTTTTTGTCCCAGAAGAAGTCGACCAACGTTCTCTGGATGTCAGCGACAAAGCCAGGAGGAGGGACCAAAGTGACCAGCCGGTACCACAGCATGGCGGCCACCAGCTGGTTTATGACCAGCACTCGACTCCTGTAAGATAGCACTCGGAGCAGTCCTGTCCAGCGGCCTAGGCGAGCCGAGACTTTGGCCTCCAGCTCCTGCCAGTTGGCCGGCCAGGATTCCTCAGCCGGGCTGAGGTAGACCCCCAGGTAGAGGAGATGGGTGGTACTCCAGCTGAACCCCCGTAACTCCTCCGGCAGAGAGTCCACCCGCCACGGACCGACCAGTAGTCCGGAACACTTGGCCCAGTTGATCCTGGCGGAAGACGCGCCGCCGAGTACACGGCCTGGCACTCGCGCATCCTCCCCAGGTCAGCCGGGTCGGTGAAAGTGAGGAGCACGTCGTCGGCGTAGGCCGAGAGGACCACCCCCGTGCCCGCGCCGCGCAGAACCAGCCCCGACAACCTCATCCGCAAGAGGCGCAGGAAAGGCTCCACGCACAGGGAATACAGCTGGCCGGACAGGGGGCAGCCTTGACGCACTCCTCTCCCGAAGCGAAGGGGCACCGTCAGGGACCCGTTAACTTTAACCAGACACTCTGCGGCGGCGTACAAAAGTCGGATCCGGGCGACGAACCGCGTCCCGAACCCGAACGCCCGCAGAGTCCCGAGCAGGTACTCATGATCGACCCTGTCGAACGCCTTCTCCTGGTCGAGAGACAGGAAGGCGCTCGGCAGACCAGCCCGTCGACAGAAATGGATCAGGTCCCGGACCAGGTGGACGTTGTCGTGTATCCTCCGGCCCGGGACCGTGTAGGACTGGTCCGGGTGAATCATGTGGGCCAGCGCGGAAGCCAGGCGAGAAGACAACACCCTGGCGAAGATTTTGTAGTCCGTGCTGAGGAGGGAGACCGGACGCCAGTTCTTCAAAGACCGAAGGTCCCCCTTCTTCGGCAGCAGGACGATGACCGCCCTGCGCCAAGAAAGGGGCAGCTGTCCGGCATTTAGACACTCCCCCAGGACCTGTGCGTAGTCGTTCCCCAGGACGTCCCAGAACGCCCTGAAGAACTCCACAGTCAGCCCGTCCAGCCCCGGGGTTTTGCCCCTCGAGAGCCGGTCAGCTCCTCTAAGGTGACGGGAGCGTCAGAATCGGTTTATTCTGCTCTCACCTCCATTCTGGTCGGCTGCTTGGTCAGGTCTTACCTTTATTGCAGGAGCTTCTGCATTCTGCACCCTGCTAGCCCGCTTGACTAGGTCATTCTAATCCTGGGACATTATTACTCCCATTTTCAGGATGGCTTGGTGGGGGCTAGACAACCCATCTCGAAACACTTGGATGAATGCCCGGTCCCCCCAATCTGGGTT